>NC_089837.1:199933975-200198975 GCF_035609145.1 Eleutherodactylus coqui
CAGAGCGGCCGAGAGGCCCGACGCGGGACAGAGCGGCCGAGAGGCCCGACGCGGGACAGAGCGGCCGAGAGGCCCGACGCGGGACAGAGCGGCCGAGAGGCCCGACGCGGGACAGAGCGGCCGAGAGGCCCGACGCGGGACAGAGCGGCCGAGAGGCCCGACGCGGGACAGAGCGGCCGAGAGGCCCGACGCGGGACAGAGCGGCCGAGAGGCCCGACGCGGGACAGAGCGGCCGAGAGGCCCGACGCGGGACAGAGCGGCCGAGAGGCCCGACGCGGGACAGAGCGGCCGAGAGGCCCGACGCGGGACAGAGCGGCCGAGAGGCCCGACGCGGGACAGAGCGGCCGAGAGGCCCGACGCGGGACAGAGCGGCCGAGAGGCCCGACGCGGGACAGAGCGGCCGAGAGGCCCGACGCGGGACAGAGCGGCCGAGAGGCCCGACGCGGGACAGAGCGGCCGAGAGGCCCGACGCGGGACAGAGCGGCCGAGAGGCCCGACGCGGGACAGAGCGGCCGAGAGGCCCGACGCGGGACAGAGCGGCCGAGAGGCCCGACGCGGGACAGAGCGGCCGAGAGGCCCGACGCGGGACAGAGCGGCCGAGAGGCCCGACGCGGGACAGAGCGGCCGAGAGGCCCGACGCGGGACAGAGCGGCCGAGAGGCCCGACGCGGGACAGAGCGGCCGAGAGGCCCGACGCGGGACAGAGCGGCCGAGAGGCCCGACGCGGGACAGAGCGGCCGAGAGGCCCGACGCGGGACAGAGCGGCCGAGAGGCCCGACGCGGGACAGAGCGGCCGAGAGGCCCGACGCGGGACAGAGCGGCCGAGAGGCCCGACGCGGGACAGAGCGGCCGAGAGGCCCGACGCGGGACAGAGCGGCCGAGAGGCCCGACGCGGGACAGAGCGGCCGAGAGGCCCGACGCGGGACAGAGCGGCCGAGAGGCCCGACGCGGGACAGAGCGGCCGAGAGGCCCGACGCGGGACAGAGCGGCCGAGAGGCCCGACGCGGGACAGAGCGGCCGAGAGGCCCGACGCGGGACAGAGCGGCCGAGAGGCCCGACGCGGGACAGAGCGGCCGAGAGGCCCGACGCGGGACAGAGCGGCCGAGAGGCCCGACGCGGGACAGAGCGGCCGAGAGGCCCGACGCGGGACAGAGCGGCCGAGAGGCCCGACGCGGGACAGAGCGGCCGAGAGGCCCGACGCGGGACAGAGCGGCCGAGAGGCCCGACGCGGGACAGAGCGGCCGAGAGGCCCGACGCGGGACAGAGCGGCCGAGAGGCCCGACGCGGGACAGAGCGGCCGAGAGGCCCGACGCGGGACAGAGCGGCCGAGAGGCCCGACGCGGGACAGAGCGGCCGAGAGGCCCGACGCGGGACAGAGCGGCCGAGAGGCCCGACGCGGGACAGAGCGGCCGAGAGGCCCGACGCGGGACAGAGCGGCCGAGAGGCCCGACGCGGGACAGAGCGGCCGAGAGGCCCGACGCGGGACAGAGCGGCCGAGAGGCCCGACGCGGGACAGAGCGGCCGAGAGGCCCGACGCGGGACAGAGCGGCCGAGAGGCCCGACGCGGGACAGAGCGGCCGAGAGGCCCGACGCGGGACAGAGCGGCCGAGAGGCCCGACGCGGGACAGAGCGGCCGAGAGGCCCGACGCGGGACAGAGCGGCCGAGAGGCCCGACGCGGGACAGAGCGGCCGAGAGGCCCGACGCGGGACAGAGCGGCCGAGAGGCCCGACGCGGGACAGAGCGGCCGAGAGGCCCGACGCGGGACAGAGCGGCCGAGAGGCCCGACGCGGGACAGAGCGGCCGAGAGGCCCGACGCGGGACAGAGCGGCCGAGAGGCCCGACGCGGGACAGAGCGGCCGAGAGGCCCGACGCGGGACAGAGCGGCCGAGAGGCCCGACGCGGGACAGAGCGGCCGAGAGGCCCGACGCGGGACAGAGCGGCCGAGAGGCCCGACGCGGGACAGAGCGGCCGAGAGGCCCGACGCGGGACAGAGCGGCCGAGAGGCCCGACGCGGGACAGAGCGGCCGAGAGGCCCGACGCGGGACAGAGCGGCCGAGAGGCCCGACGCGGGACAGAGCGGCCGAGAGGCCCGACGCGGGACAGAGCGGCCGAGAGGCCCGACGCGGGACAGAGCGGCCGAGAGGCCCGACGCGGGACAGAGCGGCCGAGAGGCCCGACGCGGGACAGAGCGGCCGAGAGGCCCGACGCGGGACAGAGCGGCCGAGAGGCCCGACGCGGGACAGAGCGGCCGAGAGGCCCGACGCGGGACAGAGCGGCCGAGAGGCCCGACGCGGGACAGAGCGGCCGAGAGGCCCGACGCGGGACAGAGCGGCCGAGAGGCCCGACGCGGGACAGAGCGGCCGAGAGGCCCGACGCGGGACAGAGCGGCCGAGAGGCCCGACGCGGGACAGAGCGGCCGAGAGGCCCGACGCGGGACAGAGCGGCCGAGAGGCCCGACGCGGGACAGAGCGGCCGAGAGGCCCGACGCGGGACAGAGCGGCCGAGAGGCCCGACGCGGGACAGAGCGGCCGAGAGGCCCGACGCGGGACAGAGCGGCCGAGAGGCCCGACGCGGGACAGAGCGGCCGAGAGGCCCGACGCGGGACAGAGCGGCCGAGAGGCCCGACGCGGGACAGAGCGGCCGAGAGGCCCGACGCGGGACAGAGCGGCCGAGAGGCCCGACGCGGGACAGAGCGGCCGAGAGGCCCGACGCGGGACAGAGCGGCCGAGAGGCCCGACGCGGGACAGAGCGGCCGAGAGGCCCGACGCGGGACAGAGCGGCCGAGAGGCCCGACGCGGGACAGAGCGGCCGAGAGGCCCGACGCGGGACAGAGCGGCCGAGAGGCCCGACGCGGGACAGAGCGGCCGAGAGGCCCGACGCGGGACAGAGCGGCCGAGAGGCCCGACGCGGGACAGAGCGGCCGAGAGGCCCGACGCGGGACAGAGCGGCCGAGAGGCCCGACGCGGGACAGAGCGGCCGAGAGGCCCGACGCGGGACAGAGCGGCCGAGAGGCCCGACGCGGGACAGAGCGGCCGAGAGGCCCGACGCGGGACAGAGCGGCCGAGAGGCCCGACGCGGGACAGAGCGGCCGAGAGGCCCGACGCGGGACAGAGCGGCCGAGAGGCCCGACGCGGGACAGAGCGGCCGAGAGGCCCGACGCGGGACAGAGCGGCCGAGAGGCCCGACGCGGGACAGAGCGGCCGAGAGGCCCGACAGAGCGGCCGAGAGGCCCGACAGAGGGCCGCCGCAGCTCCAGCCCCGACAGAGGGCCGCCGCAGCTCCAGCCCCGACAGAGGGCCGCCGCAGCTCCAGCCCCGACAGAGGGGCCGCCGCAGCTCCAGCCCCGACAGAGGGCCGCCGCAGCTCCAGCCCCGACAGAGGGCCGCCGCAGCTCCAGCCCCGACAGAGGGCCGCCGCAGCTCCAGCCCCGACAGAGGGCCGCCGCAGCTCCAGCCACGACAGAGGGCCGCCGCAGCTCCAGCCACGACAGAGGCCTTCCCCACTGTTTAAGAGACTATTTGCATCTACAAAGGCTGGCTGGCAGGCAAAGACAGTGTTATCAAGTAGTAAAGCCAGCAGTGCCAATGTATTTGAAACTGTGCCTATGTATTTGAAACTGTGCAAATTTACTGATTAATGCTAATTCAGCTGCTAAGTAAAGCCCTCTTGTTTACTTCAATGTGTGCGGTTTTTAAATCCACCTGCATGTGGGGTACACACACTTTCTGTAGGCCCGTCACCTGGCCCTTACCTCGCAACGCACAAATCTTGTATGCGTTTTTTCAGCTGTGGGAAACCGGCCAGAGCAGAAAACCTCTGCCATGGCTGTCGGCCACCCATCCAGAGAATACAAATAGAGTCGAGAACTTAGCAAAGTGCTGTTTCCATAGCTCTCATTAAAGTGAATGCTACAGAAACAGCATAACAGCGCCCTATGTCGCTTCCTAAACTCGAACTCTGATCTCTTTTTTTCAACTGGAACAAACCTATGTTTTCACATCTTTGAAAACATCTGCTGTGAAAAGCAGAGATGTGGATATCACTTTTTGGAAGCTGCCTGGAACTTTTATAACTACGTTATAATAAAGGTTTCTATTTTATTTAGAAAACCAAAGGGTTAATTTTGCTTATGGCAATTCAAATTCAGTATCCTCAGAATAGGTCATCAATACTTCATTGGCAGGTATCTGCTGTTTGGGATCCTTGCTGACTAGTTCGTTTTCGGGCCTCAATTGAAGGGGTTAAGTCTGCTGCAGATCTGCATCAAAATGTGTGACAATGTTGCATTAGTTCTTTCAAGTTTTCTGCTCTGTAAAGTCTGCATAATTCAGTTATGTGTGAATGTACCCCTAATTGTACGTTCACATATGACCGATTTGCTGCATATTTTTGTACACGTGTTCAGTAGATTCCACGCTTTCAATTGATTTCCACCTGTAAAACCACAGCAGAAATCCGTAAGTATTCTGCCATTGTTTTTGCAGCAGATCTACATATTTAACTTTATTAGGCCTCCCTCACACAGGCGTTTTTGGACAGAGTTGAACGCTGCTTTTTCAGCAGTGTGCTAAATGCTGTACAATGCTCCCATTCATTTCAATGGGGCTGCTCACACAAAGATGAAAATGCAGTGTCTTTAACTCTGCGCTTTGACAGCGTTGCATGTTCTATTTTTGGCCATTTTCAGCCCTGCATTGCTCATTGAAATAAATGGGCAGCGGATTTAGCGATGCCCAAAACATGGCACAACTTGGTTTAGCGCTTTTGGCAGCGCTAAACGCCCTAGCTACACTACCAGAGTCAAAAAAAACCAAAAAACCCACACCTTACAGGTCATGTCACTTTCCCCGGCGGCACTCTGGGGACTTGCCAGCCTTCATTTTAACTTTTTCTCTGGTGACCGGGATTCGAAATCCCCGCCTCCAACGAGAGATTGCTATGATTGGCTGAGTGCCGCAGAGTGCCGCTGAGTAACAGCTTACTCAGCCCATCACAGCTAGTGCTGGATGAGTCCAATCACAGCCATTCATTTATTAAATGGCTGTGATTGGACACATCCAGCGCTGGCTCTGATTGGCTCAGCCGGCTGTCACTCAGGGGCGCTTAGCTAATCAGAACAAGCGGACGGCTTCACAAGGTCCCGACAGCAGCACTGGAGACAGCAACTTCACCAGCAAGGTGAGTTGATTTTTTTTAATAAGCAGCCTTGGCTGCGGTTTTAGCTGTGTTGCTGAAAACTGGGCGAAATCTGCAGAAAACGCAGCGTTTCTGCAAACATCTGTGTGAGGGAGGCCTTAGTTGGCAAAACCTGCATGTAGAAGTCCCCTGCGATGCTGCACGGATTCCCATGAAGTACATGTTCTTTTTTCCCCCCGGGGGTTGGCAGAGTTGTTTGTTTTATTTCTAGCTCACCAGGTTTAAAAAAAAAACAAAAAAAAAAAAACCCTTCTCCACAGGGTCTATGCTGACAGTCTCCATTCAGCCCGTTCAGATGACGCCAGACTGCTGCAGCCAATCAGAGATCTCAGTACTCGAACACTGAGGTCTGATTGACTGCTGCTGCCTGTGACGTTCCATACGCAGGACGACTGCAGCTTGTCAGCTCTATATTGGAGAGAAGACTGCAGGATGCGATGCTGGAGCTGCACGAACCCAGGAGAGAGTATATGATACTTTTGCAAGCAGGAATATATAGGAAACCTGTCACAACCCAACGAATCATAAACTAACTTATGGCGCCATTAGGGGACAGTCAGGAATTTCATGCCATGCTTAGTTTTCAGAGGGGGCATCAAGGGAGTGTATATAAATACCTGGCTCCCTGTCGCTGTCCTAACAGTGCCCTAGTTTAGTTCGCCCTTATTCAGTCTAGTAGCTTCAGTAGCAACAGTGTCCCCCACTCCAGCAGTGTGGCATCAGTAGCAACAGCGTCCCGCCACCACCGCCACCTCAGTAGCAACAGCGCCGCCGCCCCCACCACCACCACCGTGGCCCCAGTGGCAACAGCGCCGCCGCCCCCACCACCACCACCGTGGCCCCAGTGGCAACAGCGCCGCCGCCCCCACCACCACCACCGTGGCCCCAGTGGCAACAGCGCCGCCGCCCCCACCACCACCACCGTGGCCCCAGTGGCAACAGCGCCGCCGCCCCCACCACCACCACCGTGGCCCCAGTGGCAACAGCGCCGCCGCCCCCACCACCACCACCGTGGCCCCAGTGGCAACAGCGCCGCCGCCCCCACCACCACCACCGTGGCCCCAGTGGCAACAGCGCCGCCGCCCCCACCACCACCACCGTGGCCCCAGTGGCAACAGCGCCGCCGCCCCCACCACCACCACCGTGGCCCCAGTGGCAACAGCGCCGCCGCCCCCACCACCACCACCGTGGCCCCAGTGGCAACAGCGCCGCCGCCCCCACCACCACCACCGTGGCCCCAGTGGCAACAGCGCCGCCGCCCCCACCACCACCACCGTGGCCCCAGTGGCAACAGCGCCGCCGCCCCCACCACCACCACCGTGGCCCCAGTGGCAACAGCGCCGCCGCCCCCACCACCACCACCGTGGCCCCAGTGGCAACAGCGCCGCCGCCCCCACCACCACCACCGTGGCCCCAGTGGCAACAGCGCCGCCGCCCCCACCACCACCACCGTGGCCCCAGTGGCAACAGCGCCGCCGCCCCCACCACCACCACCGTGGCCCCAGTGGCAACAGCGCCGCCGCCCCCACGACCACCACCGTGGCCCCAGTGGCAACAGCGCCGCCGCCCCCACCACCACCACCGTGGCCCCAGTGGCAACAGCGCCGCCGCCCCCACCACCACCACCGTGGCCCCAGTGGCAACAGCGCCGCCGCCCCCACCACCACCACCGTGGCCCCAGTGGCAACAGCGCCGCCGCCCCCACCACCACCACCGTGGCCCCAGTGGCAACAGCGCCGCCGCCCCCACCACCACCACCGTGGCCCCAGTGGCAACAGCGCCGCCGCCCCCACCACCACCACCGTGGCCCCAGTGGCAACAGCGCCGCCCCCACCACCACCACCGTGGCCCCAGTGGCAACAGCGCCGCCCCCACCACCACCACCGTGGCCCCAGTGGCAACAGCGCCGCCCCCACCACCACCACCGTGGCCCCAGTGGCAACAGCGCCGCCCCCACCACCACCACCGTGGCCCCAGTGGCAACAGCGCCGCCCCCACCACCACCACCGTGGCCCCAGTGGCAACAGCGCCGCCCCCACCACCACCACCGTGGCCCCAGTGGCAACAGCGCCGCCCCCACCACCACCACCGTGGCCCCAGTGGCAACAGCGCCGCCCCCACCACCACCACCGTGGCCCCAGTGGCAACAGCGCCGCCCCCACCACCACCACCGTGGCCCCAGTGGCAACAGCGCCGCCCCCACCACCACCACCGTGGCCCCAGTGGCAACAGCGCCGCCCCCACCACCACCACCGTGGCCCCAGTGGCAACAGCGCCGCCCCCACCACCACCGTGGCCCCAGTGGCAACAGCGCCGCCCCCACCACCACCGTGGCCCCAGTGGCAACAGCGCCGCCCCCACCACCACCGTGGCCCCAGTGGCAACAGCGTCCCCCCACATCACCGTGGCCCCAGTGGCAACAGCGTCCCCCCACATCACCGTGGCCCCAGTGGCAACAGCGTCCCCCCACATCACCGTGGCCCCAGTGGCAACAGCGTCCCCCCACATCACCGTGGCCCCAGTGGCAACAGCGTCCCCCCACATCACCGTGGCCCCAGTGGCAACAGCGTCCCCCCACATCACCGTGGCCCCAGTGGCAACAGCGTCCCCCCACATCACCGTGGCCCCAGTGGCAACAGCGTCCCCCCACATCACCGTGGCCCCAGTGGCAACAGCGTCCCCCCACATCACCGTGGCCCCAGTAGCAACAGCGTCCCCCCACATCACCGTGGCCCCAGTAGCAACAGCGTCCCCCCACATCACCGTGGCCCCAGTAGCAACAGCGTCCCCCCACATCACCGTGGCCTCAGTAGCAAGTGTCCCCCAAAGCAGCATCCCACTTTCATGGTGACCAGACATCAGCATATGTGCCCAAAAAGAGGGCTCTGAGTGCCCCTTCTGGCACACATGCCATAGGTTCACCACCACAGCAGTAGATTATCCAGCTGTATGGAGGGGACATTTCTCACAGCAACCCAAAACCCTCCTCAGTGCTAGCAGGGCCATACTAGCAGCACAGCCCGATCAGCAGTCTCTGCCCTGTTCTTACCCCTCTTATCTGCTCCAGTTTTACAGCCATCACTCACTAGTACTTCTATATAGAGTCAGCTCTTCTCACCTGGTCAGTCAGGTGTAATTTATGGGATGGAATGAGGGGCGGGATCCTCCCAACTCTTCCCCAACCGTCTCCAGCACCCTCTCCATGCTGGACTGGGACAGAACACGTTTTTCTTCTATGTTCAAACACAATCTGGCTGATTTACTAATACCAATAACTATGACCAGTAATATAACTTTATGTCCTGTGGCATTAAGGGGTTAAGAGGTGTATGCTACTTACTACAAGTTTATTGGGCTGCTCATGTGCCAGAAGGAGAAATATTTACAAGCTATGAGGCAGTTCTCTGGTGTAAATTATACTAATATAGTGGGTGCCCCCCACCAACTTTTGTAAAAGTCAGAAGTGGGGGGCAAAAAGCCCAAAAGTTACAAATCTTAGTGTAGGCTATATTTGCGCAATCTAAAGTTTCTTACGCCTGTATTTTGCAGCTGCTCCTGTGTGTATTCGTGTGCGCAAATACACTGCATAGAAAAAAATGCAGTCGGGCCAATTAAATTGCTGCACAAATATAAAGCGAATATGCAGATTTCTTGCATTGATTTTAATGGACTTCTATGGTGTGTAATACGCACCAAGATAGGACATGCCATGTGTTTTTTTCCTGCAATCGCGAAACAATGGGTTCTATTCACTGAATATTGCACACATAATATGTATCACAAACATGCTCAGGTGGACAAGCCCGTGGTCTGACAGATTTCTTATAATTAGCATACATTATAGTATGAATTTATATCGGCTCACAAGTTTACTTGACTTTCTGGATCATGAACTGACACCTACATAAAGATTAAGAAACTTGTGCATCTATATGATAAGCATCTTCCTTCTGTTTGTGTGTCAGGCATAAAAAGACTGGACCCCGCAATCCCTTATCTCCAGGGGGAATGGCCGCTCTGTGTAGGCCCCAAATTCTCCAAATTCTTGTGCAGAGTGGCCATTCTCCCTAGTGTGACCCAATAGTAACAGTGCCTCCCCTTTGTGACCCCAATCGTAACAGTGCTGCCTGAAGTGGCCCCCAATAGTAACAGTGTCTCCCCTTTGTGGCCCCATTCATTAACCCAATAGTAAGAGTTCCCCCCTTAATGGCCCCAATAGTCATAGTGCCCCCACTGTCAAAACATCAATGGGGTGGCTTGTGACACTGAACCAAGCTGTTCTAGAATATCAGATTTGCCTATGGTCTTAGCACTGGTAATGGCAATAGTCTTTTGGAACTTGTTGGGACAATTTATAGTGCAGCAGCCCGGTACCACACTTAGTGCTGGGGAAGATGGCGGGATAAAACACTTATTTTTTTGTCACGGGCGGCTTTACCATCTTCTCCTTCAAGGCCCCAAAGCGTAGTTAAACCAGCCGCTCACAGGTCCTGTAAATAACACCTGCATAGGGAACCGTTTAATACTTGATTGCGTTCGTGATGCCAGTGCCCCTTTCCAATGTTAAGTGTAAATTACAAACTTCACAAAGGAATAATTTTTGCAAAACTGGAGGCACGCAGTTTTTCTTTTTACTCCCAATTCAAATGGTGTGGTTCCATTACACAGTTTCGTCTTCTTTTCACGTCTTGCTCCCGACTGCCACTCCCCTGTCTAACTCCTCCTTCAATAACCTGACTCACTTCACATCACAGGGACACACAGCAGGTTAGGAAGGGCAATACACATAACCAGACTAGACTGATACAACGCCAGACTTTAACCCTTTTGTGACCTGCCTGAGTCAATACACACCACAGTACACAATCCACAACTCTGAACCCTGATATGAGACAAACATAAATACACCCCAGGAACAAATACAAATCCACTCTTACTCTGGGCCACTACAATAGCATAATGTCCCGAGCCTCCACAATAGAGACATAGATTTTCCGTATCGTGACTTTCCTGTTCTGCTAATGAACGGGAATTGCGGATTATATCAATCTGTATTGGCTCAGGTACGGTTTCAGACCTGAAACACCTTCAAGCACAATCTCTGTTCTGAAAGCCATCAGCTGCTCATTTGTGTATATGAACATAATATTAGGGCCACAGTGGTATCAATTTTTGGGTACAAATCCTCATTTTCATGTGCACTATAGAAAAAAAAAACTGTCTTTAAAGTGACATATTTGCAAAAATATGAATTTTTTTATTTTTTCTAAATTGCATTAACTCCTAAAATTAAACAATGGGGTCCAAATACGTTACACAGTGAGGGTATCTATCATTCTGACACCTATGAGGTTTTGCAATCTTGGCATGGTGTAGGAAAACAAAATGTTCGTCAAAATGTTAATAATCAATGTTAAATTTGTACGTCTCCTAAATGGTTAAAAATACTGAAGTTTTTCCAATGAGCTTTCAGAATAAAGTAAACAGATTGAAATATATATCTAATCAAAAATGTGTACAGTATGTTTGCACATATTTCAGATATTGCAGTTGAAAATGTGAAAAAAATTACAATTTTTTCAAACTTTTCCCAATTTTGCCATTTTGAATAAATATACACAAATTCTATTGGTCTATTTTTACCACCTAAATGAAGTACAAAATGTGGCGAAAAAACACTGTCAGAATCACTTGGATATGCAAAACCTTTACAGAGTTAGGCTGCATTCACAAGAACGTATATTTTCACGCCGAGCCGATATACGTCCTCCTCATCTGTAGGGGGGGAAGGCCAGGAGCAGGAACTGAGCTCCCGCCCCCTCTCTGCCTCCTCTCCACCCTTCTGCACTATTTGCAATGGGGAGAGGCGGGATGGGGGCGGGGCTAATTCAGGAAACTTAGCCCCACCCCCATCCCGCCTCCTCTCATTGCAAATAGTGCAGAAGGGCAGAGAGGAAGCAGAGAGGGGCGGAAGCTCAGCTCCTGCTCCTGGCTCTTCCAGCCTCCCCCCCCCTGCAGATGAGGAGGACGTATATCGGCTCGGCGTGAAAACCGAGGCGATGTACGTTCTTGTGAATGCAGCCTTATTCTGTTAAAGTGACACACGTCAGATTTCCAAAATTTGGCTCTATCACTAAGACGCAAACAGGCTTGGTCACTAAGGAGTTAAGAAGTTAAAGGAGAGCTCCCCATCATGTGCACACTACCATGAAGCTCTAGCCTCAGGCAACATCCTGCAGCTCTTCAGAGGGAACATGTGCTGTAGAATGGAGCTGTAGAAAAGAGACGCTAGCTGTGTAGGAGATAAGTATTCGTAAATACTTGCAGTGATGTCATTATTATGTGATCATAATACAGGGTTCAGCAGTGTAGAGGACTTGTGTAGATGAAAGACATGCAATGATGCCGCTATCTGCTGGTAAAGGCTCTGCGGTAATTATGTGACACAATGAGGTTTTATATGGTGTAGAAATAAGATGAGAGCTAGGGAATTGCTAGGAGCTGTAGTTCCCTCATCTTATACGCTCCTTCCTGTAGTATCCTCTGATATCAAATATTAATGGCCTGGAAGACCTGCAACTTCAAATTTCTTACACTCCCACCTTGTAATATTCCCTGATATCTTATAATTACTGCCTGGACAGGATGGGACTTGTAGTACTCTCATCCACGTAATTTCCTCTAATAGTTATTAACAACACAGACATTCTGTGAGGGCGCGGTCACACGAGCGTAGGCGTATTTACGTTCGCACGTGCGCAGCGTTTAATCGCCGGAAAGAACGTTTTTCGGAGATCATGACCAGAGCTAGAAAGCGTATTATCGTTTGTTCCTACTTTGCAAACTATCTTTTCGGCCATCGAATATGCGTTGGCACGTATTTCGGTCGCATATGTTCCGTTTTTTTTTCGGGTTGCCGTTTTTACGCGCCGTAAAATCGCCCGTGCGAACGAATACATTGGAAACCAATGCTTCAGATGGTCACGTTTATACGATTGGGCGCAAAAACGCGCCGTTTATGCGCTCGTGTGAACGCACCATGAGTTGTAGTATTCTCCATTTATGCAGGGGAGTAGCTTGGGGAGCAATTAGAGCTTCAGCTGCTGGCACAGCTAGGATTTGCCTGCCCTAGACCACCAAAGATATACCCTGTTAACCCCACACTGTCCTAGAACACCATGGATTTGCCCATTAACCCAGTCTCTCCTCTAGACCACCCAAATTCTGGCTATTGGTTGGCCATTAAATGTTTGCCTTCCTTTCCGTGTTTATGAAATCTATGATATGTCTCTCTTGAAAGGGGTTGTCTAGTACAGTAAAACCTCTACTAACGTTGGTAATACGTCCGAAAGCAATCTGCTTTACCTGAAACCATTGCTCCTTGAGGTAATTATATCCATAGGAATCAATGTAAATCCAATTAATTAGTTCTAGACGTTCCAAAAAACACACCAAACCACATTTAATGGAGAATAAATACAGTCTTTAATACCAATAACAATAACAAATGAATGTAAAAGACTACTGTAAAGAATAAATTAACATATATCATCTTATTGAACATGTTACTGTGTGTTATCTGTGGTGTAACATAGGACTGCAGGTCACATCTACTATATCATCTGTCCTCAGAGTTTTCACTGTGTTCTCTGAGCTGTTACATAGGACTGCAGGTGACATCTACTGTACTACAGTACATCATCTGTCTTCAGCGTTATCACTGTGTTCAGTGTGGTGTTACATAAGACTGCAGGTGACATCTGCCATACTACAGAACATCATCTGTCCTCAGCGTTATCATGGTGTTCTCTGTGCTGTTACATAGGACTGCAGGTGACATCTGCTGTACTACAGTACATTATCTGTCCTCAGCGTTATTACTGTGTTCTGTGTGGTGTTACATAAGACTACAGGTGACATCTGCTGTACTACAGTACATCATCTGTCCTCAGCGTTATCACTGTGTTTTCTGTGCTGTTACATGGGACTGCAGGTGACATCTGCCGTACTACAGTACATCATCTGTCCTCAGCGTTATCACTGTGTTCTCTGTGCTGTTACATAGGAATGCAGGTGACATTATTATCTGTCCTCAGTGTTATCACTGTGCAATTGTACAGTACTGTGCTGTACTAGTGTATTACCCATCACCGATGATGGAGAAGGGTGGGTTGCATTAGCAGCAGCAGGAGGAGGAGGAGGATACGTGGAGCAGGAGATCATGTGGGTTCAGCTGCAATTTCACGTGGGCTGGCACATGAGTAACTAGAGGCAACCGATGTTACTAAAGACAACATTTTGGCTAAAGAAACAGCCTTATGCAAAAAGATCGCTAAAACTTTAAATCTTTCAATCATTTGAAAGATTATATTTGCGTGTAAAAGGGCCTTAAAGAAAAGGCCAGGAGCAGTAGAAGAAGCACAAGGGACTTGATTACAAAGAGAGGTCTCTAGCACTAGAGAATGATAACCTGCCATTAGAGGAACTCCTTACATATTGGCTTATGCAGCTAGTATTCAGATTAATTAGAGCTGCATAAATCTGAATACAGTGAGGGGCCCCTAGGGGTCTTTGAAAGTTATCAATTAGGCCATCTGCCCGCGGACGGAGCAGGATTCGCCTGCGGTTTTACGCCGGGTAAACAAAAAAGAATCCTGCGGGGTAAACAACAAAGTCCCCGCTTGGCACCTAAACCTTTGAAGCTGGCATCTGTGTATAGATTGAATGGCAGTGCATAATCTGGGTAAGCAAGTATAGGAGGGCTTGTCAATTTTTCCTTTAACGTCTGGAACTCTTCTTTTTCCCAGTTTATGAACAGTGGTCTTTTATGACTTTCCTTAGGATGTCCTCGTAACACTTCTTGTAGAGGGGCTGCAATCTGAGCAAATTTTGAAACGAACCTTTTATAATAGTCCACAAATCCCAGGAAGCTTCTAATGTCTTTGAGTATTTTTGGGGTAGGTCGATTGTGTACCGCAGCAACTTTCTTTGGATCTGGGTAACCTCTTTCTGCACTAACAATATGTCCTCTGGTTTGTAATAAATGCATTTGGAAGGTTTTATTTTTAGGCCATGATCAATGAGGATTTGGAATACCTCTGTAAGGTGCTGGAGATGTTTTGTGTAGTTCTTTGAGTAGACTATGTCGTTGTCTGGATACAGTAAAACGAACCGAAGGGCATGCAGTTAAACTCCAATAACCCCATGGGAGTGGTGAATGCAGTCTTTTCTCGGTCTGATTCCCTCATGGACACTTGCCAATAGCCACTGGTTAGATCTAGGGTGAAGAAGTAGGCGGCATACCTAGTGCAGTTAGGGACTCTTCAATGCGAGGTAATGGATAAGCATCTTTCCCCTCGTCATCCTGACAGCATACACCTGGAGGTTGTCTGCTGGACACCTGTTGGGACAGGAAGCGGAAAATACAAAAGGTAACTCCCACCACCGGCTCACCAGTGTCTTCCTGTCCCTACAGGACAGTCCAAGCGGAGCCTCCAGGTGTATGCTGGAGGTGAATGAAGAAAGAAGACTCCCATGCAGCCTCTCCGCCCGTGGGGGGACGACTCTCTGTTCGGGCTGGCAGGGCTTGCGCGGGTGAGACCCTACGAGGGGACCCTCACCCGCAGGATCTACCCAGCGCTGTTCCCCTGTGGGAAAATCCTCCCCCAGTACGCTGCTCAGTGGGGTAGTCGTACTGGTAGAAGCACCCCGGTACCTGGAGGGCTTGGAAATGCCGGCGTCTCCAGCGGGGATCCAGCACAGAAGACAGGTATGCCAGCGATGGAGGGGTGCGGCCGGTCGGTGTGTGCGCGGCAGCGTTTCCACGTGCGTCCTAGTCGGCGGCGTCCTGGTGTATGCGGTGTATCCCTCGGGTCCGGCGCGGCGGCGTGACGTCAGCGCGGCCGCGTCACGAGGGGCGGGGCCTCGCTTAAAGGGGGCTTGTCGGCGCCAAATTTGAAAATTTAAAAGGCTGAATCACCTGCATCTCTTCTGTCTGCACCTTACTGAAGATGTCAGCCAGAGAGGACACTGAAAGCAGCCTGCTGGTGAGTAGACCACTTTGGGTCTTGTACCGGGGGGGGGGGGGGGGGAAGGAGAAAACATGTATCAGGTGCTGGAAGTCCTTTTTGCTGTCTCTGTCTCTTAGGACAGAGATGCACAAAAGGCTAGAGAGGCCAAAAAGCGAGTGCGCAAATGTCCGGTTTGCTTGCGGCTAGAAGAGGGCCACACCAAGCCACTATGTGCGGACTGTACGGAGAAAGTGGTCCGTGAAGAGGGCTCCTCTGGCATGTCGGACATCCGATCCATGATCCGCGAGGAGATTGAAGCCTCTCTCTCATCTCTTTCTCTACCGCCCCCCACGAAAAGGGTAAGGCGGTTACGAATGGATGAGTCAGACTCTGAGGAAGGACTCCTACAAGATTCTCCCTCAGAATCCATGCCGCCCATGGAGGATGCAAGGAAGTATTTCTTTTCATCGGCGGACCTGGGTCAGCTATTAACCGCTGTCCGACGCACCATGCAGGTGGAGGAAGAGGTGCCGCAGCAGCCATCCTTTCAGGATAGCCTGTTCCGGGGGCTCCTACCACAGCCAAAACAGTCATTTCCAGTTAATGACATCTTAAAACAGCTGATCCTGACAGAGTGGAAGCAGGCAGAACAGAAATTCTTCCTGTCCAAGGAATTTAAGGATCGGATGGTCTTCACACCAGAAGATATCGAGTTCCTGGAAACCGTCCCTAAGGTAGATCTGGCGGTCGCCAGGGTCTCAAAGAAAGCAGCCCTCCCCTTTGAGGACATTTCCCAACTGCGGGATCCACTAGATACCAGAGTGGATTCCGCAATGAAAAAGGCCTGGGAGACTGCGGCCCTGACCATTAAAGCCAACATCACGGCCACATCTATGGCGAGATCTATGACGGTCTGGTTGGACCAACTCCAGACGCTGATTTCTCAGAGGGGCTCTAGGGAAGACATCTCCAACTGCCTTCCCCTCCTCCAGCAGGCAACCGGCTTTCTGGCAGACGCCTCTATGGAGTCGGTGAGGTTCGGGGCCCGCTCAGCAGCCCTCTCGAACACAGCCAGGAGGGCTGTCTGGGTTAAGGCCTGGACAGGGGATAATGCTTCCAAGAACAGGCTCTGTTCCCTGCCCTTCCAAGGACACAGAATCTTTGGGCCTTCCTTGGATACACTCCTAGAGAAGGCATCGGATAAGAGCCAGGGACTACCGTCGGAAAAATCCTTCAAGCGGCCTCCCTCCTCCTACCCTCCTCCCTTTGTTCCCTCTAGAACATACAAGGGGAAAGGGAAAACCGGACGCTGGTCCTATCCCAAAGGCGGAAAGGGTGAGAATCCGCCTTCCAGGATCCTACAAGTAGGGGGTAGGCTGAGTGGGTTCGCCCTTAGATGGAGTGAGGTGACCTCCAATCCCTGGGCCTTACGCCTAGTCTCGGAGGGTTATAAAATTGAATTCTCCTCCCCTCCTCCCCGGAGGTTCGTGGTCACCCCCTGCCAATCACCTTCGTCTGCTCAGGCCCTCCAGTTGGGGGTGCAGGAGCTGTTGTCCCTAGGGGCCATCACTCGGGTTCCCGCAGAAGAACTGTTCAAGGGGTGCTACTCCCCCTTGTTTCTCGTCAAAAAACCTAACGGGTCCTATAGAACCATAATTAATCTGAAATTCCTGAATAAATCTATCTCCTATCAAAGATTTAAAATGGAATCGGTGCGGTCAGCAATCCCATTAATTGCGCCAGATAGTGTCATGGCCACCGTGGACTTAAAGGACGCCTACTACCATGTCCCTATACACACAGATTCCCAGCAATTTCTGCGATTTGCCCTGGTGATAGATGGGTCTGTCTCTCACTTTCAATTTACATGCCTGCCGTTCGGGATTTCCTCCGCACCCCGGGTGTTCTCCAAACTGGTGTTAGAGATGGTGGCGGCACTAAGGACTGACAAGGTGTTGATTGTCCCATACCTCGACGATTTCCTGATCATAGCAGGATCGGCTTCAGAACTCCAGTTCCAGGTCAACCTCACACTCCGTCTGTTCGAGTCGTTAGGCTGGATCATCAACTCCGCTAAATCCAGTCTTCTGCCCGAGCAGAAGAAAAAATTTCTGGGAGTGATTCTGGACTCACACCACCAGTGCTCATCCCTTCCCCTGGAGAGACAAAAAACGATCCAGGATGAGTGTCGGGCACTTTCTCTAACCACCGAAGTCTCCCTTAGGAGAGGCATGAGGGTCCTGGGCCTCATGACATCTTGCATCGGGGTAGTCCCTTGGGCCCAGTTACATTGTAGATCCCTCCAAGACTTTATCCTAAACAACTGGGATAAATCCCCCGCCTCCCTGGATCGGAAAGTCATCCTTACATACAAGATAAAATCCTCCTTGGAATGGTGGATGTTTATCTCCAACCTTGCCAGAGCCACGGCTTGGTACCCCGCATCCCCAGTATCCATCTTTACTGATGCAAGTGCAACTGGCTGGGGGGCCCACTTAGGCCGTCATTACGTCCAAGGGGGCTGGAACCGGGAGGAAGCTACTCAATCCTCCAACTACAAAGAACTTTGCGCTGTCTGGAAGGCCATTCGGGGCCTCGAGACAGAGATCAGGGGTAGACACATTAAGATCTTTTCGGATAACATAACAACTGTGTCCCTCATTCACCACCAGGGATCCACGCGGAACCCCCGACTCCAAGACCAGGCGGCGAAAGTTCTCGGGTGGATAGAGCAGCGGATGCCTTCCGTCACAGCGTACCACGT
Organism: Eleutherodactylus coqui; assembly: GCF_035609145.1. Taxonomy (NCBI): domain Eukaryota; kingdom Metazoa; phylum Chordata; class Amphibia; order Anura; family Eleutherodactylidae; genus Eleutherodactylus; species Eleutherodactylus coqui. The sequence continues at coordinate 199,951,946 of NC_089837.1, forward strand.
AAGGGGCCCAGAGAACTCCATGGCGGACCATCTCAGCCGCAGGAAGATAGACCCCGGGGAGTGGACTCTACATCCACATGCGTTCCAGCTAATTTTAGAGAGATGGGGGACACCCAAGGTGGACTTGTTCGCCTCTCGGGAGAACACCAAGTGTCCCCGGTTTTTCTCCAGGGGAGCAGACGGGGGCTCCCTGGGAATAGATGCACTATCCCAGGCCTGGGATTGGGACCTTGCATACGCCTTCCTGCCTATCCCCCTGATTCCTCGGGTCCTAAGGAAAATTCAGGAGTCCCCAGGCTCCGTTATCCTGGTGGCCCCATTCTGGCACAAGAGACCCTGGTTCCCGCTCCTGGCCGCTCTCTCGACACAGGAGCCTCTACATCTGCCGCAGAGAGACGACCTCCTTCAGCAGGGTCCCCTGATATGCCCAAAGGTCCGACAGTTCAGACAGGCGGCCTGGAAGTTGAGCGGGTAAAATACCTGAGCCAGGGCCTATCAGGGAGGGTGACCACTACGTTATGTGAGAGCCTCAAAAAATCCACCAGAAAAATATACTCCAGGGTGTGGGATACCTTCTCTAGGTGGTTGGGGCATAGTATACATGACCTCCAACAGCCCGACATTAACAAAATATTGGAGTTCCTACAGGATGGTTTGGACATGGGGCTAAGACCTGGTACCCTTAAGGTCCAGGTGGCCGCCCTTGGGGCCTTCTTCGACTTCCCCTTAGGCGACCATAGGCTAATTAAGAAATATCTGAAAGGGGCAGTCAGACTCCACCCCTTTATAAGGGAAACCATTCCCCCCTGGGACCTGAACCTTGTTTTGCAGGCCCTCTGCGCACACCCCTTTGAGCCCCTGGAAGATCTATCAGTAAAGATCCTCTCCTATAAAGTTGCCTTTCTAGTTGCCATCACATCCGCCAGACGGATCGGGGAGATCCAATCCCTCTCTATTAGGCCCCCGTACATGACCACCTTCCCAGATAAAATAGAGTACAGGCCTGACCCCTTTTTCCAACCGAAAGTTCTCACAGACTTCCACAGAGAACAGCGAATAGTACTTCCCTCCTTCTGCCAGGAACCCCGTAACACCACGGAACAGAGGTTCCATAATCTAGATGTTAGACGGGCAGTCCTGAAGTATTTGGAGGTCACACATTCCTTCAGGAAGTCTAACAATCTCTTTATTCAATTTCAGGGTCCACGCAGAGGAGGGGCCGCTACTAAGGACTCCTTAGCCCGTTGGGTCAGGAGGGCCATAGAAGAGGCATACAGATCCCAGGGGATCCCACTCCCGGGCGATGTTAGAGCCCATTCCACTAGGGCGGTCGCCTGTTCCTGGGCGGAGAGAGCCCAGGCGACAACCGACCAGATCTGCAGGGCTGCCACATGGTCGAGCACTCATACCTTCACTAAACACTATCGCCTGGACCTGGGGGCCAGCCGTGATATGGCCTTTGGGCGGAAGGTGCTACAGGCGGTGGTCCCTCCCTAAAGCCCTTGGTTGTTGGCACTTCTCCAGGTGTATGCTGTCAGGATGACGAGGGGAAGACAGGAATTAGGTCCTACCTGTTAATTCCTTTTCTTCAAGTCATCCTGACAGCATAGGGGCTTTTCCCTCCCCTTGAGTTATTTTTACGTGAAGTAACGTATTGTACTATGATTTCTGTATTAAAAATGATTGGTTAAGCAAAGCCGGGTCACTGTAGTTATTTGGTACACACTGGTGAGCTGGTGGTGGGAGTTACCTTTTGTATTTTCCGCTTCCTGTCCCAACAGGTGTCCAGTGGACAACCTCCAGGTGTATGCTGTCAGGATGACTTCAAGAAAAGGAATTAACAGGTAGGACCTAATTCCTGTCTTATGTGTGACACTATTGAGTTTGCAGTAATCCACGCAGAAGTGGATTCCTCCATCTTTCTTTTTAACTAGAACAATTGAAGCAGCCCAGGGACTATGACTTTCTCTGACGAATTGATTGTCTTAAAGGGGTGGTCTCGCGAAACCAAGTGGGGTTATACACTTCCGTATGGCCATATTAATGCACTTTGTAATGTACATTGTGCATTAAATATGAGCCATACAGAAGTTATTCCACTTACCTGTTCCGTTGCTAGCGTCCTCGTCTCCATGGTTCCGTCTAAATTCGCTGGCAGCTTGCTTTTTTAGACGCGCTTGCGCAGTCCGGTCTTCTCCATTCAGCACGAGCCGCTTCAGTGTGCTCCCCGCTACAGCTCTTCTGCGCATGCGCAGACGAGCTGTCACTGCTCGGGAGCGCGCTGAAGCGGCCATTCTGCACCATCCTCTGTTAGAGGAAGGTGCAGAAACTGGAGCTGCCCAGCGGAGAAGACCAGCCCAGCCCAGCCGCCCCGAGAAGCCTCCCAGGTAAGTGATGGGTCGGGGGGGGGCTGCCGCTGCGCCGGGCTGCGCCGGGGGGGGCTGCCGCTGCGCCGGGGGGGGGGGGGGGGCTGTCGCTAGGCCGGGGGGGCTGCCGCTGCGCCGGGGGAGCTAGCGCTAGGCCGGGGGGGCTGTCGCTGCGATGGGGGGGGCTGTCGCTAGGCCGGGGGGGCTGTCGCTAGGCCGGGGGAGCTAGCGCTAGGCCGGGGGGGCTGTCGCTAGGCCGGGGGGGCTGTCACTAGGCCGGGGGGGCTGCCGCTGCGCCGGGGGAACTAGCGCTGGGGAGCCGGGGGCTAGCGCCGCTTACCTGCTGCCTGGCGGTGGGCGTCTGGTCGGCGGCTGCGATGCGTCCGGTTGCCATGGAGACACAGCTGGCGGCGTCTCGGGAGCGCGCACGTCGGGCTGAAGCAAGGGCTGTACACTTTGGGAGAAGAACCGGCGGCCATCTTTGGAAAAGTTTTTAAAAGTTGCTGAAACGCTGGAACAGTGAGTAGAAACCGGCTTTAAAAGTCATTTAAACGGGTGCTTAGTTTTGTATGCTGAATAAGGGGGACTGGGCAAAAAAAAAAAATTAACTGCTTCCTCGAGACATCTCCTTTAATCTTGATCATATTTTTTACTTGTTGATAGGAAGAAGGTGGAATGGGCTTACATCGTTCTTTTATGGGAGCGCAACCGTTAGTTGGAATCGAGTGGTAAATGTCTCTGACCCTACCAAAATCCATACTATGCTGACTGAAAGCGTTCTGTTTTTCTATAGCTATGTCTTTTATCCCCTGTATCTGATCAGTAGAGGTCTGGGTATTGCCAATGTGAAGGTCAGCAAGGAAGCTTAGCAGCTGAGTGTGTGGGCTATGCACTCTGTAGGACACTGTCAGTCTCTTTTTCAAGTATATCGTTAGGTGAGAGTAGGGATACCTGAGCTACAGCAGTATATTTCTTTTGCTGCACAGGGGCATTCTGAATATTGATCAAACAAATGAACACTTCATCATACAGGCTCCGAGCAGCCAGTAAGAAAGGGTGGCCATCAATGGGGATAGATTCAATAATGGCCTCGTACTCGCGACCATGTAAGCCTGGACGCGTCTGGCACCATAGCACAAATTCAGCCTCTGGTGGCACTAGAACCTGTCTGATGTCCTTTACATGGGCTTAGCCAACGTGACCCTGTGGATTAGTGAACCAGCTTCTGGGGCGGGAGATCTGACAGCATTTAAACCCCTCAGTTTCTGCCAGACACTGCCAGTGTTTGATTAGGCTTCCTGTCACTCACCAGCGTTTCCCTGCTAATTCTGACTGATAGTGGTATTGACCTCAGCTTTTTCCCAGACCTGACTCCGTTCTTCCTTTGCCTGTACTGTGCTTCTTAGACTGACTTCAGTGCTTTGGATCTTTGGCTTGCTCCTGGACAAGTTTGTTGTTTCCCTTGGTGCTATGCTCTGATTGTCTGTCTGTATCCTCATTCTCTGTGTCCAGAGACTGTGGTGTCCTGCGTCATTTTCCCTAGCCAGAGTAGGGACCGTCGCCCAGTTGCTGCCCTGGGGGACAAGTAAGCAGAGACAGAGGTTGCAGGCTACATAGCAGGGACCCCCGACTTCGGCTTTCCCTGGTGTCCTGACACACGCTTCCTCTCCGACCACGACTTGCTGCACATGTCTTTCTCCTCCGACTCCTCACACTGATTTCTCCTTCACTTCCTCTCTCAGTTCCTGCACTTTTTCTTCTCTGCCCACTTTGCATAGGGACCCATGTAAAGGTTTCCTGCCCTTGGACGCAGTCATCAATCAGTCGAGGTGTGACAGACAGCTCTGAGCTCAGGAAGGGGAGAAACAGGGTTTCTCTGATGCTTGGCACCCTCTATGCCTAAGAGAAGTGCATAGACAGGTGTTACAGGACAAACGTTGGTGTGACTGTTCTGGAGGACCCTCTGGGCCACAACACCAAAGCTACAGGAAAGTGTTCTGTAGTTTTGGAGAGGTGCTCTGCAGAGCATATATTTCTGCTGTTGTCAAACCCTATATACCAGCAGACAGGCAATCTATGCTCTAGAGTGGGGAATATTGCTGCTTTCTATTTCTGTAGGAACAGATTCAGCAGAATGGTCCAATTGAAACAAAAACAACAGTTGATCAGTGGATAATGATGATTAAGTGCCAGATCACAAAGTACAGCTAACAGTAGTGCTAGTAACAATGTGCATGTAGAAACACATACAAATTTTCACAGCTGTTTGAGAGAGTATGCACTACGTCCACTCCCAACCAAATAAGGAAGCAAGAATAAAAACACTTGTGGGGACAAGGATTTACAAACAAACATCTTAGGTCTCCCAACGTAGTCTGATAACCTAAAAGAATATATAAAAACAGACAACAGGCGAGCAAGTAGTAAATAGCAAAAAACAGAGGATTAACTCAAAATGGTAGTTAAATATGAGAGTTCAGCAATCTTCTGAGAATGAGCCCCTTCTTGGAGAGTTGGCTAAATGAGAGTCCAATTTCCTCACTTTCCTAGGTTTAACCATTTCTAAACCAATTTGTATCCTGGTTTTCTTAGGGGGCTTACTCTTTTTCTGCCATTATACAACGGCGCTATATGCTGGCTAAAGCCAGTACTGCATGAGGTGACACGTTGGATAGGCTCCGACAGCAGAGAGGCTGGCAATATACAGTAAGAGAACCCTGACGGACGTCTTCCAACATCGGAGCTGTACAGCCTTAAATCATAATGTCTGACGTCAGACAGTGGATTGGAAAGGGTTAATCGGTGTAACTGGGATCCAAACATCCTGTTTGGAGAGAGGAAGGAAATTCACATCTGTAGTCCAATCAGGTATATAGATGTGGTGTAAGTCAAGCTTGTTGAGAACTTGGGGAAGCAAGTCCAAATAGGAGCATCCATTCATATGGAATATCTTTTTCTCTCTATTCCCTTGTGAGCGGTTGAAGTTTTCTCCTAAGATCCAGGATAAGTTTGGATAAGTCTTGAAATATTTATATCTGTTTTTCACCGTACGCTATCTTTTTAGCTAGCCTAACTTTATAAAAAATTATTTCTTTAACCTTGAAACTTTGCAAGCAACATACAATGTGTCGTGGTTAATCTATACCAACAGATCTGGGCCTGAACACTTGAGCTGTTTCCAATATTGCTGTTTTCATCCTTCCCTAAGTTCATTGGAAATTTGTGTTAGAATGGATGAAATGTCCTTATCTGGATCTGCTTTCGTGATATTGGTATTTCTTCTAGAACGATTTTCTAAGTCATCAATATGTAGCTTTTGAAGATAGAGTTCTTTGTGTTTGTTAAAATTTCCATCACTCTCTGAGTGATTGATCACTTCGATGCAAGCGTCTTCTGGGGTTTGAACCTTTGCATAAACTAGTTTATTGTCCTTCATGAGCTCTGAGATCTCCTCCTTTACAATTTGCGTGAATTCTTTGAATAGATCGCTAACGCAATAAGTAGTGGGTAGCACTTTAATATAATATCTCAATTCTATGTTATCTTGTGCCTGTGGATCATCATTAAAATTACTGTCTGGGTCCGGAAGGAGGTAAAAAATGACCGCATTTTTTCCCTCAAATAGAACATTCCTTGCTTTGCTGGTATTTGGATTTTCAACAGACAATTTTTAAATGGTTTATCAATCTCCTGAGGTTTCTTAAGAGTCCTAAGGGTGGATTCAGACGACCGTATATCGGCTCGGTTTTCACGCCCAGCCGATATACAGTGTCCTTGTCTGCAGGGGGGGAGGATGGAAGAGCCAGGATCAGGAACTGAGCTCCCTCCCCCTCTCCGCCCCTTGCCACTATTTGCAATAGGAGGGGGCGAGACGAGGGTGGAGCTAAGTCCCAACGCTTAGCTCCGCCCTGTCCAGCCCCTCCCATTGCAAATAGTGGCGAGGGGCAGGGAAGGGGCGGGAGCTCAGTTCCTGCTCCTGGCTCTTCCATCCTCCCCCCCCCCCTCCTGCAGACAAGGACACTGTATATCGGCTCGGGGTGAAAACCGAGCCGATATATGGTCGTCTAAATCCACCCTAAGTCCTATTGTCTCTGTTGCTGTTGCTATTCGAATTTCTAGATGATTTTCCTATCTTGTCTATTTATAATGTAACTATGCAGGGAGAGTAATAGGCTGGTAAACTCACATCAGAGTTGTGTGGCTATACAGTCAATTTGAAAGTATATTGAAGATAAAACTTATTTAAAGGGGTTTTGTCATTTAAAACCCAATCCCCAGCTTGGCCCTGCCTAAAATAACAATTTAGGGTATACTCACCTCTCCTGGGGCCCGAGGACGCAGCTGACATTGTTGGTGACTTCTGAGTAGATGCCTGGGCAGAAGCGCATGACTGTTGCCACCAATCAGAGGCTGCAGAGTCATGTCTCCAAACTCCTGGCATCATGACGGGCAGGGCATGAGCGCTGGTGCCAGGAACGCAAACAGTGATGCTGCAGCCTCTGATTGGCTGCAGTAGTCACCTACTTGTATCCATCCCTTTTACCTGGAAGTCACTGCCAATGCCAGCCCTGGCTGTCAGCTGCACCCTGCGCCCCAGCACAGATGAGTATACTCTTGTTTGTTATTTTAGGCAGGGCCCAGCTTGTCGATGGGGATTTGTTTTAATGGCAAAACCCCATTAATCTGGTCCTTTTTTTTTTTTCCTTTTTATATTTTTCAAAGTATAAGTAGGGTCCAGTGGAGCTTCTCCTCTGTGTGGCCACTCTTTAGTTGGTAAGCCATGCCCCTCCTATATTTTTTGATCATAGAAATATTGCCAGGAATATGAAGAGCAGTGCCAAGTGTGCGGTTGCCACAATAGTGTGGTGTATGATCTGTTCATACATCTGGAATACTGCATCCCAAAATTGTTTTATCGCTGGACAGGTCCACCATACCTGCAGCATAGTCACTATCCCAGAGCCACACCTCCAACATGAATTGGGAACCAAAGGATATATTCAATGAATGAGGTCTAGACACCTACATCACCTAGAGAGCAGCTTGCAATTATTTTTCTGTACTACACATGCTAAAGGCATCTAGTGTGACAGCAAAAGTGCCTTGTCCCAATCAGATTCTGAAATGAGAGTTAATAGCTCCCTTTCCCAGGATCCAGTGAAAGTAGAAATGTAGAAGCGAAAGCCTCAAAGATTGGAGTGAAGGAAAGAAGAGAGATGGAGATATTCTAACAATTGCAGAGAAGTTTCTGGATGGCTTGATTGAAGTGCCTGAAAGGAGGACAGAGAGGTACTCTTGACTGTCTGATCCAATATGACACTCTCCAGGACTCTGTTCTGTTACCGCATGGGTGGAAAAGTAAGACTGAGGAAGAGCAAAGTCAGGTGACCATTTTTTTCTGATATACCCCTTTTAACTATCTGTCTGTCTGCAATGTAAAGGCAGATAGAAGAGAAGACTAAGTGGTAAAAAGTTCTTCAAAACGTTGTCACTAAGATACCAACTGACAGTCCCAACAGCAAACAGCAGGGCCCATCATCAGGGAGTGAGAGTAGATCAATATAGGTTCTTTTACGCTTAACGATTATATTTTCGAATGGGAGTGAATCAGCAAACAATGTCAGTTTGTTCACGCTGTCAGGTTAGAGCCAAAGATAATTTTTTATTTTTCTTGGCTCGTTTACTGTAGATTTCCTGCATGTCAGCAGTGTGGTTTACATACTGTTGTAACAGCGTGTAAACCACGCCGGGTTGCTAGGGACGCAGCGGGTGCCGCCCCGCAAGTCCCTATCTCCATGACTGCCAGGCGTACTTCCTTGGCATCCATCTGCTCAGCAAGGCTGGGGGCGGTGTTCCCAGCGTCTCCTTGATTGGGTCTTGCTGCTGTCAGGCTCCCCGCCCCAATCAGCTGCTGGGGCGGGAGTTCTGACAGCATTTAAATGTCTCTGTTTCCTTCCAGCATTGCCAGTGTTAGTTTGGTCTTCCAGTTGCACCCGCGTATTGTTTTGACTCCTGTTGTGACCCCGGCGTTCTGACTTCTGCTTTTGGACTTGACTTCGTTTTGCCTTACCCCTCTGTACCGCGTACCCTCCTATTGCCGACCCGGATAGTCTGACCATTCTACTCTTTGTTTGTCTCCAGTGTCTGTTTGTCTTTCCCGTGTCCCGCTTCCCTAGTGAGTGTAGGGACCGCCGCCCAGTTGTCGCCCTGGGGGTTAGCCCAGGGGGGCAAATAGGCAGGGACAGGGGTTGCGGGTTTTCTCAGGGACTTCCATTATCCAGGACCCTGTCCTGACACATACATTGCGAGTGCCAGCTGTTTCTTACAGCCAACACCCGCCCGCAACAGCTCCGATCAGCACCACCAATTCTGACAGCGGCATTTCAATGCCCCAATCAGAGTTTTGGAGGTCTTGAACAGCCCTCTGCCATGTGAACGCAGAGTGTCGTTTGGTTGCAATGGCAGCCGGTGGCCTTTTGAAAGCCCCTCGGGTTGCCATTGTATATTGCCTATTAAGCCATTCCAGTAGCGTCGCTTGATATAATGCTTATCAGACTCTCGTGGTATAATTTAATACTATTACATCATACTGCAGGAGTGATGAAATCATCGCAAGGTCTTGTCCCATATGTGGACTAAAACAAAATATAAAAATGAGTTTAACAAAGTTTTATTAAAAAAAATAAAAGGTAATTAAAGTTAAAAAAAACAAACCTATTCCAATATTTTAAAAATAATCTAAATAAAAAAGCCCCAAAACATATTTTCTATCACTGCAGCAAAAAAAAGACCAATCTATCAAAGTAATGCATTATTTACCCTGCATGGTGAATGTTATCAGACAAAAAAAAAAAAAGATCATAATTGCGCTCTTTTGGGTCACATCATCTCCAAGAAAAAACATAGTAAAAACTGTCAAAATGTCATACATACTCCAAAAAAGTACCAATAAAAACTGCAGGACGTCCTGCAAAAACAAGTCGTCATAAAATGTGGACGAAAAAAATTAAGTTAAGTCTGTCAGAAGATGGCAGCAGAAAATAATTTAATTTTTTTCCAAAGATATTTTATATTAAAGGCCGGTTTCACACGGGCGATAAAATTGTGCAAGATTTGTGCATTGCGAGGTGCACAAATCTGAACCCCATTCATTTGAATGGGGTCATACACATGAGTGATGTCTTCTCGCATTGCACCGCACTGGGATCCTATGCGAGAAACACATTGCAGCGTGTTCTATCATCCTGCGATATCGCCCATTGCCTTCAATGGGGCCGGTGGCAGCAGCGCCACCCCTATTGAAAACAATGGGAGAACTACACGAGCCTCTGTCGCTACTGCAGGGGACAGCACCAACGGGGAATTCTTTCATCCCTGCGGGGAAGCCCTTCAGGTCCAGCAAGTGAAGGGATTCCACACGAGGATGAAGGAATCCCCTGCCGCTGCTGTCACATAGGATCGCGGATGAAGTAATTCCCCACAGTGATGCGAGGCTGCTTTCACATGAAAATGACTTGCATCCACGGGGCTCTCACATAGATTGCGAGGGCGATATTGGGTCGTGATTTTCTGCCCGATATTGCCATCGCCCACGTGAAACTAGCCTAAAAGTAGTACAGCCAAAAAACCTACATGAATTTGGTATTGTAGTAATCGTACTGACCCGTAGAATAAAGTTATCATGCCATTTTTGTTGCTGTGTGTACACCGTAGAATCAAGACTCTCTCAAAGATGGCAGAAGTGCACTTTTTTTCCACTCCACTTAGAGTTTTTAAAAAGTTTTTCAGTACATTTTATGGTACATTACAATACAATGATTTTTTGAAAGTGGGGAGAAAAAAATGAAAATGAAAAAAGGGGCGGTCCTTAAGGGGTTAAACTGAACAATTAGTGAATAAGCCAACAATGATTTTTATGGTTACATGAAATGAACGCAGAACGTTAAGCAACCATATTATCGTTCACTCGTTGGTCATGTTTACACTGAACTTTTTTTTTTTTTCATATTTGCTCGTTTGAACGATTTTTAGAACGCTAATTGTTCCGTGTAAAAGGGCCTTAGCCACAGAGATGGTATAATGCTTACTTCTTTAGTGTGACGTAGCTTTTCCTGGGCTGCCTGGGAAAGCTGTGATGTACTGGGAAGAGATAATAATGATGATTGCAGCTCCAGCTCTGGGACTTCCCTCACTCTCCAAGTATGGAGTCAGCGACTGGTATATGCCTCCTTGCCGTAGAGACTGCAGTGACTGTGGTAAGATGTCTGCTCCCCCTCATGTGGATGCCAGTGATGGCAATGGTGGACATGTGTCCAAGATGACAGCGGCGTGGCAATATCTGAGATGACATGGCCTCCTCTATCGATCCTGGTGAATGGCCAGCAGGAGAGGAGAGGGTGGATCATGAGGATTCTCCTGGATGCAAGTGACAAGTATGATGATTATGTTTTGAGAAGGGCCACTTGCTAAAAAGTAACTTTATATTTGTAAAGTCTAGAGTCCAGTACATTGGCCCTTTAAATATAATGAATGTATGTCAGGGATATGATAGAGACCTGAGCTAAGTTGGATGGATATTAAAAACCAAGGTGTATATGGGTACATTGGATATTTTCACTCCAGCTGAGATGCTGATGTTAAACATTTTCACCACTAGGTGTCTCCTCTGACAGCAAAACCCTGATGTCACAGGACCTGCTGGAACAATACCGCGAGTAAGCTCTATCACTCTCTCTCTTTCCTCTTCCCCAGAATTCTGGCTTTTGTATCTGATCTCCTAGCAAGTTGAAAGCTTATCTGCACCCATACTCAATGTTAATTGCCTATGCACTGCACTTCACATGTATCTATAGACATCACATAGCCCATCCGCGTGAAATCTGTGATAAAATAGAGCACGCTGCGATTTTTCTTCCGCTTGTGGAATCCACAATTCCTAACCCACACATCTTAGTGAACCAGCGAAAGTCCATGCTTGTCAATGCCAACATATTACCACGTATCGTCCATGTGTATGGCGATCGCATAGTCCACAATTCAAATCCGGTCGTGTGAGACCGGCCTAAGATGTACAACATTTCTTTACTTATTACTAAATAAGTACTAATTACTACATATCTTACTAAACTATGGAGGCAAGCTACTTGTATTACATGTACTGAGCTGCCCTGTACCTGTTCTCTATGCATTTGCTACAGTACACTGTTCCTTAAAGGGAACCTATTACGTCCCCACAGCACCATAAAGTAAGTTATGGTGCCAATAGGAGACGTTACAGGGAATCGGGCAATGTATTTTTATACTTACCCGATCCCTGGTTCCTGCGGTGGCTGAAGATCGTGTTGTTACTGAACATCTGACTCTTTTCACAGCGCCATGCACTTGCTCTCGGGCAGTTCCCGCTTTCACAGGTCCAGGGCAGGCGGCATGGTAGAAGCAGTTGGCCGCCACCTGGTCTGTGGCACTGTGGGTCCCATGATTGATGGGCATTGGGGTCCAGTCCTCATCCACGGTTATGTCGGATCCTATCCAGGTAAGCCCTTCCTGTTGCAGTGGCAGCCGACATGGAGTGTACATGAAAAATAAACCTGCAGCATACTCTAATTTAGTGCACATTTGGGCACATCTCTGGGAGGTGCGCAAATAAGCAGAACACACTAGGGACTATTTTGGCTAATTAGCCTTTTAACCCGTGGTGTGGCTGTGTCCCGTTCAGTTTGAAAAGTACAGTAAAATGCGTAGCTACGTGCGATATAGCATGCGTTTTGCACATACGCTCATGGGAAGCCACCCTTAATGGAATAAATGATAGGTTCTCATCAGTTTCTAGGCCTAAGGATATTAAAAATTCAAAAAATTGTGAAAACAGAACATCACAGGCCAACAGGTTTGATGAGTGTGATCTAATAGAAGTGTTCAGAATCTATGGGAAACAGCTCTAATTAGTTATATGTATGTATGCATTTATCTTCAAATGCTTAAAGGGGATGTCCAAGATAAATCTTTTTTTTTACAAATGGGTCCCCCAGTGTGTAAACATAATAAAGAGCTGATAGACCTCATAATCATCACTCCCTGCAAGTCCTCCACTGCCACACTAGGTTTCTGCTGTGCTATGTTGTGTATAGGCTGCATCCAACCTGTGACGTCCCATAAACCTGCTGCTGCAGCCAGTAAGAGTGCAGCCTTCATCGTTAAATAATATGCAAACTCATATGCAAAAATGATGTTAATTTTTGGGTCTTGGTGAACTGAATTGTCCAGCAATTATTTCTGAGCTCTAGCACACCATTCTTATTGAAACAAAGAATATAAGTTAGTGAAACAAAAAATAATAATTGTCCTGTGTATAGAAAACCATTTTTTGGTAAGCTTACTGGCCTTGTTGCCAATGCAGCTTATGAAGACTACATTAGAGACTATTTATTTTGCTGTTCCACATACTGTAGGTTGACCAGCCATGTCCCCTGCAGGCATAATACCTGACAGTATTGGCCCTCCTGCAGTTCATGGCTTATTTTGTCTTTGCAGATCTTACAGAAGTCTGGGTCTCTTATAGGTATGACACCAGACTAGCATCCAATGTAACAGATAAGTGGGAAAACCCAGCAGCAGGGGTGTAACTATAGGGGATGCAGGGGATGCGGTTGCTCCTGGGCCCAGGAGCCTTAGGGGGGCCATAAGGCCTCTCTTCTCCATATGGGAGCCTACTACTATGACAAAGGCTGCCTGCAGACGAGCGGGTCGGATCCGGCCGTGAGGATTCTCGCCGCGGGACCCGACCCCAGCGCCTGCAGGGAGGAGCGCGTACTTACCCGCGCCTGGCGGCCCCGGCTCTTTCGTGTGCTGGCTGCTGGGCAGCCGGTGCATGCGCAGACCGGAGCCGGCGGCCAGGTGAGTGACATTTCTGTGTGGGGCTCTGCGAGCCCCGCACAGAAATAGGACATGCCGTGGTTTGTTTGCGTATTGTAATGCACTCCTATGCAGGCTTTCAGTAGCAGAAATCCCGCGAGATTTCCGCCCGTGTGCAGGCGGCCTTAAGCATTATAGTTGTGGGCCCTATTACAGGTTTTGCATTGGGGCCCAGGAGCTTCAAGTTACACCTCTGCCCAGCAGTATACAAGGGGTATACAGGAAAGGAAACTGTCAGCAAACAGGAAAACTGAATTTTATATGCCATCTATATGTTAGAATGACAAGATTTTCCAAATCTTACTAATAAGTCTACTTTTCACAATTTTTGAGTAATTAACAGAATGTTAACCTTATACTTATATTAGACTACATACAGTGCATGAAACTTTTTTTTCTTTTTTGACCTTTCAAACTCCATGCTTTTGCGCGTGAGTTTGTAAAAAATGTGGGAAGATATGTCCTGCCCTATCTTTCTCACACGTAGTGATTACTATTTGCGAGAAAGATATGACAGGACCTATCTTTCCACTTTTTTTACAAACTCATGCGCACTAGCATGGAGTTTGGATAGTCAAACAAAAAGGTTCACGTGCTAATACGCGCTGTAGCTGTAAGCATATTGGCGTAGGCGCCCATCTATTTTTTCCCTCAATCATCTTTTAAATATGCATATTAATCCATTGTGGATTATTCCAAAGTGTGTAATCTGACCTAACGAGAGACCCGGAAGGACTAGTTCCTAAGACCGGATTCACACAAGCAATTGCAGGTTTATCCAGCTTTAGGGGGCATAGCTGAGCCCAACCCGACAAATTTGCTATAATCTATGCCAGAAATTGTCACAGACTATGCAAAATACCTACTTTAACTCCTAGCTGTCATAGTTTTTCATCTGGCGGCTTTTAACCCATTCCAATCCAATTTGTATCCCGGTTTTCCTAGGGGGCTTACTCTTTTTCTGCCATTATACATCGGCGCTATCTGCTGGCTCAAACCAGTACTTCATGAGGTGACACGTTGGATAGGCTCCGACAGCAGAGAGGCTGGCAATATACAGTAAGAGAACCCCGACGGACGTCTTCCTACATCGGAGCTGTACAGCCTTAAATCATAATGTCTTCAGACGTCAGACAGTGGGTTGGAAAGGGTTAATAGATTTGTTGCTTCACTTAAATGAGTGAAAGAGAAAAGGAACAGACAGTGCTCAGGGACAAGCACTTCCTCAGCTACTGCTAGAATGTTGAAGATAGGATTAGTGCATTACTTCTAGGGAAGCAAAGTTCCCCACCGCCTCCCTATATCCAGATTCACCTTCGTTAACGATGTAAGCCAGGTGTGATGCTTCTCTTCAGGGGATGGTTTATTCAGGTAAGAAGCCACAACAAATATGACAACCTGACATTGCTTTGTAACCTATCTTCTTAAGAAAGGAGGAACCCCTGGTTATTGTAACAACCTCCAAAATGTGTTGCAGTACCTGTTACCTGTTTGTTGTGCTCTAGCATCAACATTATTACAGTACTTGAGGAAGTTATTGTCCTTGAGTGCTGTCTGTTCCTTTTCTCTTTCACCAGATTTGCCGCTTTCACTGGAACCGAATGTCTCTGATATTTTACGTATCAGTGCCCTCCATTCATAGTGAATGTCTAAGATGAATGGGGAACCCCTCTACTCAATTGAGTTTATGATATAGGCACCTGGCTTGCAGATGTGGTGGTCTACCCTTAAAGGGGTTGTCCCGCGAAAGCAAGTTGGGGTAAGCACTTCTGTATGGCCATATTAATGCACTTTGTAATGTACATTGTGCATTAATTATGAGCCATACAGAAGTTATTCACTTACCTGTTCCGTTGCTAGCGTCCTCGTCTCCATGGTGCCGTCTAATTTTCAGCGTCTAATCGCCGGATTAGACACGGTTGCGCAGTCCGGTCTTCTTCTTTTCTGAATGGGGCCGCTCGTGCCGGAGAGCGGCTCCTCGTAGCTCCGCCCCGTCACGTGCCGATTCCAGCCAATCAGGAGGCTGGAATCGGCAATGGACCCCACAGAAGCCCTGCGGTCCACCGAGGGTGAAGATCCCGGCGGCCATCTTCACCAGGTAAGTAAGAAGTCACCGGAGCGCGGGGATTCAGGTAAGCACCATCCGGTTTTCTTTTTTAACCCCTGCATCGGGTTTGTCTCGCGCCGAACGGGGGGCTATTGAAAAAAAAAACCCGTTTCGGCGCGGGACAACCCCTTTAATCAGAGTAGGACCACCACACCAGGTGAGTTCCTGCTATTTTGTCCTTCATATTTAGTCATCGCACTTATACTCCCTGTTGGAGTGCTGCCTTTTTTTTTTTATTGTACAAGCATTATGTAGACTGGCGTGTGAAATGCCGCTCCAAGTATATAAACATCAGTGTTCTTGAAGGATTTGCATATTTATGATGTATTTTAGATACTTTTAGACACTTTTTTGCCAAGTCTGATAAGGCGGTAGCTTCCTGGGATAGGCCAAAGTACCAGTTTTTCACCAAAATTGCCATAAAACGTAGCCAAGTTGTACATGGTATGAAATTAGACTTTGACCATCTAAAGATGCACCAGATTTATAATCTAGTATGTTAGGACTCATGTCCACTTGCACACACGGATACCACTGCTGAATCCCGCAGTGGTATTTGTGCATGCCCAAGGACATGGAGAGGGAAAAAAACTATTTCGTACCTCTTCGGGTCCATCGCAGGTCTCCTCTGTGCTGGCCGGATTTTCTTTCTTCAGCACGGCGACGCTTCCGGTGCATGCACAGTGCTATCTTTTTACTTTTAAATCCCCTGCTCTCCCGCGTATCCGCGCCACAGCACAAAAACAACTGTGGCTGTGCCGTGGATACGAACGGCTTCCATTGGTTTCAATGGAAGCCGCGGGAGCCATCCCATACGGGAGACCCGCAGGAAAATGGAGCATGCTGCGATTTCTTCCCGTGCGTGCGACCCACACGCTGGGAAGAAATCCCATCTGCATGCTTTCAGTTGCCCTACACATGCTAATGCATCCCTATGGGCAGCAAGACGCACGGATCTCCCGTGCAGGGGCCACGCGCGGATTGTATAAATACAATCCGCACGTGGACATTGGGCCTAACTGTGATAAAGCTGGTGCATTTTAAGACTGTCTAGTCACAGTGTATACTGGTGAATCACACTTGTAATATATTATACAAAAGTATCTATCAAAAGTTCGCCTGTGCGGTGCACGATAACCATTTACAAATCGTTACCCATAGTAACATACATCATTTTTAACCAACACCACCCAGGACAAGAATACCTAAATTCTGTTAGTCCCTGATTATGATAGAACTCTGTAATGGCGTAGTACCCTCTGTACAGAGCAGCACATGCTAAGCAGTTCAGCAAAATAAAAGTGAGAAATAAGACATGTCTACATGTTGTCAGCAGGGTAGGGAGACAAATAAATTATGGAGGTCCTTGTTTCCTAAACATAACCTGTGTGTCTTCAAAGTGTTTGAGGAGGAGAAAAGCAGCAGGCATGCTGAGGAACACCTACTAGGTCCTAATTGGGATCCACTATTGTTAATGGCTTCCTGTGGCTGAATGTTTACCTTTATTTGTTGCAGGCTTTGTTTGCCAGCTACTGACCAGTATATTTACCTTTTTGTTAGCAAAGGTGGCCATACACATTAGATGAACCTTGGCCAAACCTGCCGACTTTGGTGTATGAGGGCGACCCTATATACCACCTACAGCAGATGTTTATGGAAAGAAGATGTTGGCATTTGACATGTCTGGTCCTTCATTCTCACAGAAGATAAGCCACTGCCAGACACCAGTTGCAATGGTTTATTTCCCTCTCCCTATTACGAATAGTTACATGGTGGGCCAAGCCATGTCTACATGTGCATGGCTTGGGCAAGGGGAATAGCATGTGTTCAAGAGGTAACTATTAGAGATGAGCGAGCACCAAAATGCTCGGGTGCTCGTTACTCAAGCCGAGCTTTTTGTAATGCTCGAGAGCTCGTTTCGAGTAACGAACCCCATTAAAGTCAATGGGAGACCCGAGCATTTTTCATGCTCACCCATGATCGGTAGCTGCCTGAATTGTTTTCAATGGAGCCGCGGCTGTTGCCGGTGGCTCCATTGATAACAATGGTCTGCCGCCACCGCTGAACTGTTTTTCATGGAAGGGCTTTACATATAAGCCCTTCCCTGAAAAGCAATCATTTTAGTGTAAAAAACAAAACAAAAACGTACCCTCTGCCGCTGCTGTGTCCCCCGCGGGGGGGAAGAACACATCTGCCGCATGCGGCAGATGTTTCCTTCATCCCCGCTAGTAAAAAGAATTCCCTGCTGCTGCACCTGCCACATGTGTGACAGATGCAGCAGAGGAATTCTTCAATTTCCTACTGCAGCTGTCACACATGACAGCTGCGGTAGAGAATCCTGCTGCCGGCATCCACGTCATTGGTTTTCAGGGAAGGACTTTAAACATAAGCCCTTCCCTGAAAAGCCAGTAAAAGTACAGTAAAAAACAAAAAAAATACATACTCATCTCCCTTCAGCTGCCGGGGCTCAGCCGCGTCTTCTCTGCGCTGTCCGCGGCTCTGCAGTCCTGATCTATCAGCAGGCGGGGATTTAAAATCCCCACCTGCTGAAACAGCTGGTTGTGATTGGCTGAAGCGCTCAGCCAATCACAATCTGCTCTTTCAGCAGACAGGGATTTTAAATCCCCACCTGCTGATGGATCAATAGAGCAGAGTCGGGGACAGTGCAAGAAGTCATGCCTGATCTCTGGCAGCTAAAGGCAGGTAAGTATTTATTTTTTTACAACATTTTTAGGTTTTTTTCAGGGAAGGGCTTATCTTTAAAGTCCTTCCCTGAAATCCCTTCAGCTGCTTGGGCTCAGCTGCAATTTCTCGCGCTGTCCCTGGCTCTGCACTGCTGTGCTGATCTATCAGCATGCGGAGATTTTAAATCCCCGCCTGCTGATAGATCAGGACTGTAAAGCCGTGGATAGCGCAGAGAAGACGCGGCTGAGCCTCGGCAGCTGAAGGGAGGTAAGTATTTTTTTGTTTTACTGTACTTTTACTGATTTTTCAGGGAAGGGCTTATGTTTAAAGTCCTTACCTGAAAACCAATGACGGGGTGACGGTAGCAGGATCCTCTACCACAGCTGTCATGTGCGACAGCTGTGGTAGGGAATTGTAGAATTCCTCTGCTGCATCTGTCACAGATGTGGCAGATGTAGCAGCAGGGAATTCTTTTTACTAGCGGGGATAAAGGAAACATCTGCTGCATGCGGCAGATGTGTTCTTTATTCCCACGGGGGACACGGCAGTGACGGAGGGTAAGTTTTTTTCTTTTCTTTTTTTACACTAAAATGATTGTTTTTCAGGGAAGGGCTTATTATGTAAAGCCCTTCCATGAATAACAATTCAGGGTTGCTGGCAGACCATTGTTTTCAATGGAGCCGCCAGCAGAAGCCGCAGCTCCTTTGAAAACAGGTGGGGAGGAGAGGGACAAAATTTTCTCGAGCACCCGAGTACCGCGTGGTGCTCGGCTCGAGTAACGAGTACTTTAAGTATGTTAATGCTCGAACGAGCATCAAGCTCGGATAAGCATGCTCGCTAATCTCTAGTAACTATGTAAGGTGTATGGCCACCATATATATCATCCAGCATATCTGACTCCTAAACCTCTTACTGCTAGCCAGTACCAGGATCCAACATATATAGTACAAAGCCATTTGTGTAATAGTATGTATTATTATTTCCCTCTTCATGTTCTAATTAATATTTAATGTATTGGGACACATATAATTGTTAGCATACCTTCACAAGGCAATTTTCTCAACAGAGAAGCATTCATGGCATTTTATTTGGGTCTTGACTAGAGATGAGCGAGCGTACTCGGAAAAGCACTACTCGCTCGAGTAATTTGCTTTATCCGAGTATCGCTGTGCTCGTCCCTGAAGATTCGGGTGCCGGCACGGAGCGGGGAGCTGCAGGGGAGAGCGGGGAGGAACGGAGGGGAGATCTTTCTCTCCCTCTATCCCGCCCGCTCTCCCCTGCTCCCCGCTGCGACTCACCTGTCAGCCGCAGCGGCACCCGAATCTTCAGAGACGAGCACAGCGATACTCGGATAAAGCAAATTACTCGAGCGAGTAGTGCTTTTCCGAGTACGCTCGCTCATCTCTAGTCTTGACCTATCTTTTGGTGAAAAATGCTGGAAGCTCTCATAGACTCCTATGGGAGCTAAAAAAAAAAGAAGAGAGGGGAAGGGAGTTTACCTGTGTCCGGTGCTCAGAAAAAAGATAACTGTCTCTATTTAAGCATTAGAAATTATTCTGAGGATTTCTGCTGACCGATGGAATTCCATGCTGCAGCATATTTTTCACGCAATACGCCAGTGTGAGTGGAGGATAAAATGCTAAATAATCTCAGGACTCAATCATAGCTATGCTTCATTAATGCATTTTCGGCCCCAATGCGACCGTCGTAAAGATGCATTGCTTGTGTAAATGAGCCCTTAACTGTGCTTAATATACAGTAAAACCTCTACTAGCATTGACATCTACTAAATCTGATTTCGACTAAGGACGTTTTTTTAAGCCAAAATTTTGTCTCTAGTAACATTGGTTGCCTCTAATAACGTGCCGGCCCACGTGACCTTACTGCTGAACCCATGTTATCTCCTGCTCAGCGCCTTCTCCTGCTAATGCAACCCACCCTTTTCCATAATCGGCAGAGGGTAATACACTGGTGCAGTACAGTATTGTACAATTACACTCCAATGTAACAGCACAGTGATAACGCTGAGGACAGATAATGATGTCACCTGCAGTCCTACGTAACACCACAGAGAACAGTGATAACGCTAAGGACAGATGATGTACTGTAGTACAGCAGATGTCACCTGCAGTCCTATGTAACAGCACAGATAATACAGTGATAATGCTGAGGACAGATAATGATGTCACCTGCAGTCCTATGTAATACCACAGAGAACAGTGATAACGCTAAGGACAGATGATGTACTGTAGTACAGCAGATGTCACCTGCAGTCCTATGTAACAGCACAGATAATACAGTGATAATGCTGAGGACAGATAATGATGTCACCTGCAGTGCTATGTGACAGCACAGAGAACACAGTGATAACACTGAGGACAGATTTAGTAGATGCGACCTGCAGTCCTATGTAACACCACATATAACACACAGTAACATGTTCAATAACATGTTAAATGTTCGTTTATTCTTTACAGTAGTCTTTTATAGTCATTTATTATTGTTATTGTTTTTGGTATTAAAGATCATATTTATTCTTCATTAAATGTGGTTTGGTGAGTTTTTTGGAACATCTAGAACAAATTAATTGGATTTACATGGATTGCTATGGAAATAATTACCTTGAGTAGCAGCGGTTTCAGGTAAAGCCTACCATCAAGGCTATGGGATCTACTCATTTGTTTTGTTTCTCTGAGCTATCCACTTTCTGACAGGGAAATCAATTTTGCTATACTCCTCACCCCAGGAATATCTGACTGAGATTTTTCTTTGGGCTTTCTTTGATCGGTCTCAGATTTAAAATTATCTGTATGGAGTTTTAGGAGGATAGGCTCCTTCTCCACAAGATTAGCCCAATTAAGTCAGACCTCTCTAGGACATGCACAGAATCGATGTGCACTAGAGAATTAGGGGTTCAGGCATCAGTGATTTGTCTTAAGACCATCTATTTATATCTTGGAATTGATGCTAAGAGCGCACATTCTATCCAGAATTAACATCCACACTTGAGTTTCACATTAGGATTTTAATTTTAATCCAGGGATTCTCAATTTGTATAATACCAATTCTCCTGAAGATCCACGTACACGCAATGGTGAAACGCGTTGAATAGGAGTACTGTCAATAAGTGAACCACTGTTTTAAATCAGTGGTATCATTGAAAGCATAGCATCCCTAATCTGAATCACCAGCGAGTAGGAGTACTGTCAACAAATGAATTACTGCTCCTAATCAGTTTGGTCATTGAAAGCGTAACATTCTGAATTTGAACTATCAGAGTTACTTGTTTATGAGCGTTCCAATTAAATTTTGGACGACTGTCATCGGGTGACTATTGACCATGACAACTGGTCATCAGGGAGCTATTCTCTGCAAAGAGTGGTCACCTAGATACATCCCAAGCCTGAGTCAATAAATAAAAGAAATATATTATGAGCGAATGCTCACTACTCTAGCATCCTTGAGTGAGTCCCCATATCTTGTTAGGACACTCATATGATTGGGTTTAGCCAGTTGTCAAATGAATCAATTGGACACAATGCGCATGCCTTTGCCTGGCTCATTTTAGCGCTCATACACGAACACACTTTAATCTCAGATACGTCATATATTTTCACCCCTAACGCTTTCATACTAAGTGATTCAACTTCGATTGGGGAGGACTATATGTATATGTGAGTGTCGTTGTTTGTCCCAAGTTGAGTTGGTGAGGCCACCACTTTGTAACTTAACCATCTAAGAAGTGGATGGGACACTCCCAACAACTTTGTTCTACGTTGTGCCCTGAGTTTGGTTTTTAAAGGATTATTAATAAAGTTTATTATCTTTTCTCACCCGGACTATTAACGTGTGAGAATACCGCTAATGAAAACAAAACCATTGAAATCAATAGTTTTGTTTTGTCCTGTTATGCAGCTGTGATTATAACGGCTCCAAGCGGGACTAAATCATGCTTATGTGAAGGGGGAAAGGGAATTGTTATTTGTATAGTGCCAACTTATTCCACAGCACTTTCAGGAAATTTTTTTTTTGTTATCCCCATTACTCATTTTACCAACCTCAGAAGGATGGAAGGCTCAGTCAACCTTGAGCCGGCTACCTGAACCACGCAGGGATTGAACTCCCAACCCTCAGGCCACACAAGGCCCCTTAACATGGATTTTGGGAGGATTTTGATAGAGATTAGAGATGAGCGAACGTACTCGTAATGAGTACTTACGCACCCGAGTACCGCCATTTTCGAGTACTTCAGTACTCGGGCGTAAAGATTCGGGGGGCGCCGGGGGGCGGGGAGAGGCGCGGCGGTGCGGGGGGTAGCAGCGGGGAACAGGGGGGAGCCCTCTCTCTCTCCCTCTCCCCCCCACTCCCCACTGCTACCCCCCGTGCCGCCACGGCGCCCCCCGAATCTTTACGCGCGAGTACCGCTGTACTCGAAAATGGCGGTGCTCGGGTGCGTAAGTACTCGTAACGAGTACGTTCGCTCATCTCTAATAGAGATCTTTAACAAAATCCACATTGGAAAATCGTGTGAACATAGCCTAAAGTTAATGTCCCATGGACATAAGCACATTTACGTGTGCATTTACGCTATGTATTTGCGCGATGGGCATTGCGTATTTGCATGTGCATGTACGTATTTTACTTTACCTGGGTGTGGTGGTTGCCTGGAGAGCGTTTTCTACGTGACTGCATTATCCCAACAGTAAAGTTTGGGGGAGGTCTTTCCTCCAAAACATCACCGACTGTCTGTCTGCTGTCTCTAACACTATGTCCTCTCTCTATCTAAAATTAAACCTCTCTAAAACTGACCTCCTGGTGTTTTCACCCTCTACTAACTAACCTCATCCTGACATCTCCATCTCAGTGTGTGGCGCCACCATAACTCCCAGACAGCATGCCCGCTGCCTTGGGGTCATATTCGACTCCGATCTCTCATTTAGCCCCTACATCCAATCTCTGGCCCGAACATGTCAGCTGCACCTCAAGACCATCGCAAGAATCCACTCTTTTCTCACCATAGACACACTAAAAACGCTTATTGTTGCCCTTATCCACTCACGGCTCGATTATTGCAACTCGTTGCTGATCGGCCTCCCCTGCACCAGACTCTACCCTCTCCAATCCATCCTGAATGTGGCAGCCAGGCTCATCTTCCTGTCCAGCCGCTACTCAGACGCCTCTGTCCTGTGCCAGTCACTGCACTGGCTGCCCGTTAAATACTGAATTCAATTTAAACTCGCTACCTTCATCCACAAAGCCCTCCACAGTGCAGCGCCCCCCTATATTGCCTCCCTCATCTCAATCCATCACCCAGCCCGGGCTCTCCACTCTGCTAACGAAACTAGACTGAGTGCCACTTTAATTCGAACTTCTCACTCCCGCCTCCAAGACTTCTCCAGAGCAGCACCGGTCCTCTGGAACGCAACAAAGGATACCTGGGCAACCCAGGACTCAAAAAACTTCAGGCGTGCTCTAAAAACGCACCTCTTCAGGGAGGCATACCGCATTCCCTAAACAAATTCCTCTGTACTCCGCCTGATAACATGCTCCCTGACCTACTGACTGCAATCCCTGCTAGCCATCATAAACCGCTCCTGCAGTCATAAAGATTTTGCCCTCACACGGCTAAATGTCTGACCATTGTCTGTATATAGCATCCCTCACTGTCCACCTCGCCATACCGTGCACATCTCCAGCCCCTTTACCTTCTGTATCACTCCATTATTTGCAGTATGTAAGCTCGTTGGAGCAGGACCCTCACCCCCATCGTTTCCATCAACTGATTACTATATGTAACCGTGGTTCTTTAATTTTTGTACTTTTGTCTTTCTGTATTCCCCCTGTCTATGTAAGCGCTGCGGAATATGTTGGCGCTATACAAATAAAGATTATTATTGTATAAGGGTGTTTCTGCTGGAAAGGACTATGGTCATTGGTTATGGTGAGGTCCACCCTCAATGCCAATGAGCACAGCGACATTTAGGACTATGTGAACTTACCTACTCCTTGGCAAAACTTTGGTACAGCTCAGTGTTTCTATCAACATGAGTGAGCACCATTTCATACAGCACGTAGTGTTGCAGCTTGGTTTCAGGAGCAGAACGTCTGCAAACTTCCTTGGCCAACCCAAAATCTGGATTTCAGTCCCATCAAGCATCTTTGGGATGAACTAGAATGCCATATCCAATGCCAAGCATCCCCTGCATCACTATCTGAAGCTCTCTTTGAGTAATGGAGGCAGATCTCTCCACACATCTATCGGAATTTAGTGGAAAGCATGCATAGGAGGGTTACTGCAGTCATTGAGGCCAAAGATGGCCCAATATTGTATTAAAAATGTGAATAAAATCAAATTTCATTACTTGCATTGTGTTTTGTAAGACTTTTCAACATAGTATATGCAGGATGGCATAATACTGGTTTCCCGGCCTGAGATTGCCTATGATTGCTGTTGTAAGTGATAATGTTAGTGCATTATCATACTGAGCATAGCTGTTATGGTTCAAGTCAAGTCCCATATAAGGCCATAAAAAAATGTAAAAAAAAAAAAAAAAAAAAGGAGAAAAAAAAACATTCCTTTTTTGTGCAGTTTTCCCTATTTGTATAAAAAAATAAAATTTTTAAGATGATACCAAATATGTAGGATTTTTATCTGTAAAGACCTGTACAATAAATTGAACAGACTATTTATTCTGCACTGCAAAAACTGTAAAAGTAAAACCCCTAAAAATTGTACGCAAAATTTAGTTTTTTTTGTTTGTTTTGCCTCTCATGAAAACACAATAAAAGTGATCAAAAAATCCATATATACCTCAAAATGGTACTAATAACTACTACAATTTGTCATGCAAAAAACAAGCCCTCACAAAGCTCTGTCCATTAAAAAATAAAAAAGTTATGGGACTTTATATGCAATGATGTATGAAAAAATGATTTCCAAAAAATGGGTTTTTCGCCATGCAAGAAACAAGCCCTCATACGGCTATATCGATGGAAAAATAAAAACTTTGCAGCTTTTGAAAAGGGGTAATGAAAATTCATGAAAAATCATTGCGCCCTTAGGGCTTATACACCATGGGTGTATGCGTTTTTATGTTTGCCCGCCGGCAACGTAACGACACGTAAACGGGCAGACAAATCTAACGTTTGTGTGCCCATTCAGACGTCATGGGCCAGCGCATATACGCCGAGCTCGCAATGCTGTTGGGCAGGGGAGACAGTTTAGCTCTGCTGAACAGTCTCTCCCTTCCCTCCCCCTCTAGTGTGCTAAGCTCCCGCCCCCTCTCTTCCCCTTGTCAGCAGCCAGCAATGGGAGGGGGGGACCGGTCAGGAGCTGAGCAACTAGCTCCTGCCCCATCCCACCCCCTTCCATTGCAAACAGCTGACAAAGGGGCGGAGGGAAGGAGGGTGGGAGTTTAACAGTCAGAAGAGAGCTGTCAAAGACCGTGTATGGGCTGAGTATGTACAGCACATGCCCAGGAATCTGACATCACAGACACGCGCAGTGTGATTTTTTTTTTTTTCTTCAATGCCTACATAGGGACACCGTTTTAATACGGAGCCCATAGAAGGGCTGCATATTATACGCAGAGAAATAGTGCATTCTGTGATTTATTTCTCTTACATACATAAATGTAGTATCCACACGTTGGTGTGTATGAAAGAATGAAAGTCCATTGACTTTCATTGCCTCCATTCACCGTGCATGTAACACATGGTGAAAAATACACCCGTGGACATTAGCCCTTAGGGGAGCAGGATATTTTCTTTATTTCTCTGCAGCACACTGGAAAATATCATACAGCAGTACTGAGCAGTGTAGATGTGATTCCAACACTTAGGTGAGATAACACACCATTAGCTACAGTCACATCTGTGTGAGGGTTTTTGCTTCTATCCCCTTCCTACAGCTCTCTCCTTTTGCCCTTTTGCCATAGGGCTTCATGGGACAGCAGCAGGCAATAGCACACCTCCACTTCTGGTGTTCCATGTCATGACCTGGGTATACCAGAGTCATTACCACCTGTAGCTTACTGACCTCATTCTTCCAATTACTAACCCCACACCCACTACATCTCAATGAAATACACATATTAATTTTGGATAATTTGGCAACGGCAGCCATTTTTTTACAATTTACATAAATTAACCCAATGTAACCATTAAACTCATTGAGTATTCACCATTCACCAAAAGAGGGGAGATCCTTGGAAACCCCAAATCTGTCACCTCACCATTTAAATGGAAATATCCCAATTGCCTCCAGCCGTACTCCAACTTACTCGGAGACCCAATATCCCAAATTGCCTCCAGCCATTCGGAGATCCACTAGCCTTTACAAGCCTAGATACACCACCATCTCTGCAAGTATTACACTCTGTCAAAGCCAAGAGGCGAGAGACCACAACACACACCATCCAATGAGAGGGGAAAAGGTGGTTATCCACACCATGCCTCCCCCCTCAACCAATTTTATAACTGACTCCAAGGACCACACCCCAACCGCTGCCATGAGAGTGTTACTAACTTCCCAACAACCAAATCACCCCCACCCCACATTCTTCACATATTACATTGACCATTTTACTCCATTGTAACGAAACATTCATAGGGCGGGAGTGTGCAACTTCCCTGTTTTCCTGTTCATCTCTCTTCTCCTCTGCAATGGTCTTTCCCGCACTTTTGTAACCCCTCCCATCCCCCTGCTACTCCCCCTCTTGTTTACTGTTAACCCTTTCCTTCCCAGTTCCCTGTTAACCCTGTCATGTGGGCCTGCACTAAAAGTTCTGCAGGCCTCTGTTCCAGCTCTTCTTTATCTCTGTAAGGCCGCCTGTCCACAGCCATGACGGAATATCGCTAGCGATATTCTGCCGCGGGGACGGAGGGGGAAGCACTGAAAGGTCTCCACAATGGGCCTAGCTAATAAATAGGCTCACCACGGAGCATTGCGACAAATCGTAGCATGCCACGATTTTAATCCCGCGAGCGGAGAATTGCTGTGATTTTCCACTTATCGATTTATCGCCATGGATCAAGCTATAATTATCACCCGTGGACAGGCAGCCTAACTAGACCTTGCATGACAAGGCAGTGAACAGCAAATTAGAAGCAAGTGCACCCCTAGTGGCTAGCACTTTAGAGTGATTTTTCAGCACAAAAATATCATTTTAGGTATAGTGATTTGCATTTTTACTAGTTATTACATTGGCTATCACATAAGCATAAATTTGCTGCAAAACAATTAAGATTGGAAGGAAAGTTAAAAAATGCTGTTTTCCAACCATGGTAATACACAGATTATTTCCTCCATATTAATTCCATTTGTTTTTTTTAATGTGGTATATTTTATCTACCGTTTGTCCCTTCACTCATCTCTTTGAGTTTCATGTGACCCATAAGGATTGCAGTATCATTGAGACTTGGGACCTCGCATTTTTAGCTGTTTCTATGCAAATAGGAAGATGGAATATAGCAGGCTCACCTATTGGAAGGCAGCATTCCGTAGACGAAAAAGTAGGAATGTTATGTGTGTTATGGCGACGCAAGAAAAAAAATTCTATGAAAAATGCTTTTATTGGCAAAAGTAGTCCAAAAATATATATATATTTTGAACTGCCACAACTGCACACCTGCAGAATAAGAATGGCATACCAGATGGTGAACCAATTCAAAAATAAAAAACAATTTTTGTATTGTTTTTTTTCACAGCTCGTGGTACCAATGAAAATGTCATCTTATCTTGCAAAAATAGGCCCCCACACAGCGTCATAGATAGAAAAATACAAAAATGATGCTTCTCTGAATATGGTAATTAAAAATTGGCCCAATAAAAGGGAAGCCCAAAAATCCACAAGGAGCTCCTTCATTTCTGAGGTGTTTGAGTCTTGTTACCCACTAGGGCCACATGGGGGATATTTCTAAAAGTTGCAGATCCAGGGTAATAAATATTATATTTTATCTTTTAGTGTGCTATAGAAAGAGTATTAAAATAAAAAATCTGCAAGATTGGAGTGGCTTCACTGGACAGGTGAAACATCATGTAGAGCAAGCACTACATAGTTTGTTGTTAATCCCATTTCTTGCCCCTATGCTGTTGTTTAAAACTCCAGGAACACCCCTTAGGTCCTAAATGTGTATAATTAGAAGTTTTTAAATGCAATAGGAATGGTCTCATTAAGGCCTCGTTCACACAGATAACAAAGCCGCGTGATTTTGTCGCGTTGTGACAATGCGACAAATTGCGTGCTTTCCAATGGGTAAATTCACACGTGCAATGCTTTGGAGTGTGCAACATCCCGACACAAAAACCCTGCGTGTCCCATGATATGCACGTGACTCGTAAGGTTTGGTAGCCCATGTTTGCCTATGCAGCCTTCCAAAAATGCGATTTTTATGTGGTGCAATGCAGCTTTAATAGTAGGAAATCCTACTGTCAAAGCCATAACCTAAGTCCTAACTGCAGGGAAAAAAAAGTATACATCACCTTAGAAGCACTCTTCAGCCCTACTGCATCTTCTCCCCGGTCCCAAGCACTATTCTTCTTCATCTCTTCTGGCCAGGGATTGAAAAATCCCTGCCTCCTGGAAGCGCTGCCTTTGATTAGCTGACGCTTAGCCAATCACAGCCAGCGCCCGATGAACCAATCACAGCCATTCATCGAGCGCTGGCTCTGATTGGCTAAGTGTCAGCCACATGACTTTGTAGCTCTAGAAAATCACGGTATCACCACGAGAAACCGCAGCTATATCGCACGGACCAGCAATGCGTTATCGCTGAGATTTTTTGCGGCGATGCCGTGTTTCCTGTATGAACGAAGCCTAAACATGACTCCCATGTATGCTGAATATGTAGGGAGAGTATGCAATACCTATTTTAATTACAGCTATGATTTAGAAAATTTAGACTGGACCCCAGGCATATAGCCTACTATGCTACTCTATTTTTCACACATCCATAAAGTATGCTTATCTATATTTCAAACTGTCACTTTCTGTGAACTTTCCTGAGTAATTATGGAAGCTGGTAAAGTAAATAACTTGTGGTAAGAATTCTTTCCATATATTTTTCTTGCAGAGACTGCGATCAGTGTGTTTTTTTTTTTTAGATTATTGCTTTAACCCCTTAAGGACATGGCTTATTTTGGGTTTAAGGACGCAATGATTTGGGGGGGATTTTCATCTCCATTTTTCAAAACCCATAACTTTTTTATTTTTCTGTCGATGCGGCCTTATAAAGGCTTGTTTTTTGTGTGGCAAATTGTAGGGTTTTTTGTGCCGTTTTTGGGTACATTGACTATATTTTAAAACTTTTATTATTTTTTTTATGATAGCAGGGAGAGAAAACACATCAATTCTGCTATAGGTTTTTTTTTTACAGTGTTAATCATGCAGCATAAATGACACAATACATTTTTTTTCTGCAGGTCGGTACGATTACAACGATACCAAAATTCTTATATTTTTTTTTAGGTTTTTCCCCTTTCTGCTATAAAAAGTTTTTGGGGAAATCTTTTTTTCCCCCCTAAATCGCTGCATTCAAAGTCCCGTAACTTTTTTATTTTTCCATAGATGGAGCTCTTTGAGGGGTTATTTTTTGCAAGACAAGCTGTAGTTTTTATTGGTACCATTTTGGGGTACATACGGCTTTTTAAATCACTTTTATTGCATTTTTTGGGGAGGCAAAATACTAAAAATTAGCATTTTGCCTCAGTTTTTTAGCGTTTTTTTAATGTAGAGTAAAAAGCATGTGCAACTTATTATACACATAGTTACGGATGCTACGATACCAAATATGTGCGATTTTAATTTTTTTTAATGCGAATATGAGAAAAAGCACCTAAAAAGGTTTTTTTTTTAATATATATTTTTTACATTTTTATTTTTTGTACATTATTTTGATCTTTTTTTACACCATTTGTGGCCCTCTGGGGTACTTACAGCATACCACTGATGATCACTGTGATAAGGCATTGCAGGACTTCTCTTCTGCAATGCCTTATCACTTATTACAGTGATTACAGGCAATGTCAATACAGGACGCCGGTATCTGGCGTCCTGTTGCCATGGCAACCAGGCAGGCTCTCTGCGATTATATCGTGAGAGCCCGACAACGTCACAGAACCCTTCTCATGCCGCGATCTACATCTTGCAGCGGGAGGCCGGCTAGCACTGACAGCTGGCTTCCGCTGCCGGATAGCGCGAGATCTCTTATGATCTCACGCTATCCACAGGATGTAGGTTTATGCCCTGTTGCGGGAAGTACCCTGCTGCTAGGACGTAAACTTATGCCCTGGAGTAGGAAGGGGTTAAAGAAGGTATTTCTCAAAAATAAAAAAAATTTAATATTTTGCTTTTAGTTCATTTTCAAAATTTGAAGCAGGATTTTTTTTCATTCATTTTGCTTAATATACAACGCCTGGATATACCACAGGTCATATCTCCCTGGTATCTCGTGGCAGAACTAGACTGAAGACAGGGTCATGCTCTTGTTTAATTTATATTAAAGAAAAATGTCAATTTTGTTAGTTCCTGGCAGTAGTTTACTTATTGGTTTGAAAATAAGAAGACTTAGTGGACTTATCACCAAACTGTGAGAAGACCTTTTCTGTCCTTTCATCTACCCTATATATACACTGAGACCACATGAGCTTATATTTGCTTTGCCTGCTCAATGACAAATGCTGTATTGCTTAGCTTCAGACTTGTTACAGTGGGTCTAAGTCAAGATATATTGTCCACAGATACTTGAGAAAATCAAATGAATAAGCACAGTTTTCAATTTCTAAAAGAAAAACACTGTTTAATTGATTTAATTGGTAAAAATAATTCTCATTAGATATTATATGGCAAGCATATAGTAGTAGTATAAATATTGTACATTGTGAGAAGTGCAATTAAATAACTAATGGCAAGTATTAGAAAAGTACAATCGAGGGGCATGGAGTGAAGGTGCTCCCTGAGCTTTCCGTGATCTGCTGCTGTTTTGCCTGGATCCAGGACTCACAAATAACTTTCCCATCTGGGCTGTCTCCACAGGGTGCTGTGGGGCTTCTTAAGAGACAGCTGGGGTTGCTTAGAGATGCAGGATGGATAAGTTCTACTGTGGCCTACTCGCTGGCTGCATCCTCGGGCTCTGATGGCAAGCAGGTCTGGCTGGGTTGCATGTGGTAGACACCTGTCCCATGGTCTTAGCAGGAAAGCCGCCCACGCTCCCAGATCAGTGGGTGGCCGAACTGCAGTCTGCAGCCCCCGCTTAAGCTCCTGGTCCCCAGCAGATCCTCCACAGGGGTACTGGAGAAGACTCAATTCCTCATAGCTGCCATCTTGAGTGTGCAGTGTCATAATAGAAGGTTCACCTCGAGGCCTAAACTCCTTCATCAGAGAGAAGCCTTCAAGCTACAAGTATCAACTCTCCCTCAACCTCCCCAGAAGCTCTGTCCTGTAAACTGCACATTCTGAATACCTTCTTTGTGAAGTGCTACGAATATTGTCTTTGGGACAGTATTTTATTACCTGATATACCATAACTAGGGGAATTATATACCTACCTCATTAGACTTTCTACGTATCTTGGACAACATGAATTTATATTAATTCTACAACTCTTGTCTCTGCTCACACATAATTAAGGGAATAAATTGAAACAAGCTTTTTAGGATATCTTCAACATCCATGGTAAACTGATTACTTGATCACACAATTTTAATATGAGTCTATCAAATCGCTTTATTCTACCTGTATAGTTACATTTTAAACAAATACGAGTCTTCTAAATATGTGAGCAATAGAGATGAGCGAGCACCAAAATGCTCGGGTGCTCGTTACTCGGAACAAACTTTTCGCGATGCTCGAGGGTTCGTTTCGAATAACGAACCCCATTGAAGTCAATGGGCGACCCGAGCATTTTTGTATTTCGCCGATGCTCGCTAAGGTTTTCATGTGTGAAAATCTGGGCAATTCAACAAAGTGATGGGAACGACACAGCAACGGATAGGGCAGGCGAGGGGCTACGTGTCGGGCTGCATCTCAAGTTCACAGGTCCCACTATTAAGCCACAATAGCGGCAAGAGTGGGACCCCCCCCTCCCAAAAACTTTTACTTCTGAAAAGCCCTCATTAGCATGGCATACCTTTGCTAAGCACCACACTAGCTACAACAAAGCACAATCACTGCCTGGATGACACTCCGCTGCCACTTCTCCTGGGTTACATGCTGACCAACCGCCCCCCCTCCCCCCCACAGCGCACACCAAAGTGTCCCTGTGCAACCTTCAGCTGCCCTCATGCCACACCACCCTCATGTCTATTTAGAAGTGCGTCTGCCATGACGAGGAACCGCAGGCACACACTGCAGAGGGGTTGGCACGGCTAGGCAGCGACCCTCTTTAAAAGGGGCGGGGCGATAGCCCACAATGCTGTACAGAAGCAATGAGAAATATAATCCTGTGCCACCGCCATCAGGAGCTGCACACGTGGGCATAGCAATGGGGAACCTATGTGCCACACACTATTCATTCTGTCAAGGTGTCTGCATGCCCCAGTCAGACTGGTAATATGTACCTTAACAGTAACCGCGTTGGTGGTAATGTGGTGGTGACTGCGGACCTAGTAGCGCGGTTTTATTTTGTTGGTTTTCGGAATGTGGCCAGGATTAAGTGGGCCGTGGCGGGGGGATGGTGGGGGGGGGGGCTCTCTTGTAGTGTCGGTAAAGGTGAAATTCTTGGACTGCCACCAGACGAACCAATGCAAAGGCATTTGCCAAGAATGTTTTCCCTGTTGGAGGAGGAGGGGGATGTTTTTGAGGCACTATGTGTCCTCTCCACGTGTCCGTGGTTATATGCACCTTAACAGTAACCGCGTTGGTGGGAAATGGCCTCGCCGCCATCATGTCTTTGGGAAGCCTCTGTTTCCACACCCCAGAGACATACCATTAGCAGCGGTATAGGCAGAGCCCATAATTCGTAACATTTCAGCCGTAGCATTAGGACAGGCCCCACTAACATATCACTAGCAGCATTATAGGAGGAGCGCAGTCTTCGTTCCATGTCAGCAATAGTAGCAGTCAAGACAGGCCCCAGTAACAATTCCGAAGCAGCAGTATAGCGGGAGCGCAGTCTTCGTTCCATGTCAGCAATAGTAGCACTCAAGACAGGCCCCAGTAACAATTCCGAAGCAGCAGTTTAGCGGGAGCGCAGTCTTCGTTCCATGTCAGCAATAGTAGCACTCAAGACAGGCCCCAGTAACAATTCCGAAGCAGCAGTATAGCGGGAGCGCAGTCTTCGTTCCATGTCAGCAATAGTAGCACTCAAGACAGGCCCCAGTAACAATTCTGAAGCAGCAGTATAGTGGGAGCGCAGTCTTAGTTCCATTTCAGTAGCCTTAGTATAGCCAAGGCCAAAGTTACATTTATGTAGCTAAAGTGTAGGCCAACCCCACACACACTTCTGTACCATGAGTGCAGGCGAAGAACATACAAATTGCTATGATTACACTGTAGGTGAGGGCCCCAAAAAATTGGTGTACCAACAGTACTAATGTACCTCAGTAAAAATTGGCCATGCCCAACCAAGATGGCAGGTGAAACCCATTAATCGCTTTGGTTAATGTGTCTTAAGTGGTAACTAGGCCTGGAGGCAGCCCAGTTGAACGAAAAATTGGTTCAAGTTAAAGTTTCAACGCTTTTAAGAGCATTGAAACATATAAAAAAATTTTCGAAAAATTAGATGAGTGAGCCTTGTGGCCCTAAGAAAAATTGCCCGTTCAGCGTGATTACGTGAGGTTTCAGGAGGAGGAGCAGGAGGAGGAGGAGAAATATTAGACACAGATTGATGAAGCAGAAATGTCCCCGTTTTGGATGGTGAGAGAGAATGTAGCTTCCATCCGCGGGTGCAGCCTACGTATTGCTTACGTATCGCTGCTGTCCGCTGGTGGAGAAGAGAAGTCTGGGGAAATCCAGGCTTTGTTCATCTTGATGAGTGTTAGCCTGTCGGCACTGTCGGTTGACAGGCGGGTACGCTTATCTGTGATGATTCCCCCAGCCGCACTAAACACCCTCTCCGACAAGACGCTAGCCGCAGGACAAGCAAGCACCTCCAGGGCATACAGCGCTAGTTCAGGCCACGTGTCCAGCTTCGACACCCAGTAGTTGTAGGGGGCAGAGGCGTCACCGAGGATGGTCGTGCGATCGGCTACGTACTCCCTCACCATCCTTTTACAGTGCTCCCGCCGACTCAGCCTTGACTGGGGAGCGGTGACACAGTCTTGCTGGGGAGCCAGAAAGCTGGCCAGGCCCTTAAAGACTGTTGCACTGCCTGGGCTGTACATGCTGCTCGATCTACGCACCTCCCCTGCTACCTGGCCCTCGGAACTGCGCCTTCTGCCACTACCGCTGTCGGATGGGAATTTTACCATCAGGTTGTCCGCCAGGGTCCTGTGGTATAGCAACACTCTCGAACCCCTTTCCTCTTCGGGAATGAGAGTGGGAAGGTTCTCCTTATAGCGTGGGTCGAGCAGTGTGTACACCCAGTAATCCGTAGAGGCCAGAATGCGTTGAATGCGAGGGTCACGAGAAAGGCATCCTAACATGAAGTCAGCCATGTGTGCCAGGGTACCTGTACGCAACACATGGCTGTCCGCACTAGGAAGATCACTTTCAGGATCCTCCTCCTCCTCCTCCTCCTCCTCCTCAGGCCATACACGCTGAAATGATGACAGGCAAGCAGCATGGGTACCGTCAGCAGTGGGCCAAGCTGTCTCTTCCCCCTCCTCCTCATCCTCCTCATGCTCCTCCTCCTCCTTCTGAACGCGCTGAGATATAGACAGGAGGGTGCTCTGACTATCCAGTGACATACTGTCTTCCCCCGGCTCGGTTTCCGAGCGCAAAGCGGCTGCCTTTGTGGTTTGCAGGGAACTTCTCAAGAGGCATAGCAGAGGAATGGTGACGCTAATGATTGCAGCATCGCCGCTCACCACCTGGGTAGACTGCTCAAAGTTTCGAAGGACCTGGCAGATGTCTGCCAACCAGGCCCACTCTTCTGAAAAGAATTGAGGAGGCTGACTCCCACTGCGCCGCCCATGTTGGAGTTGGTATTACACTATAGCTCTACGCTGCTCATAGAGCCTAGCCAACATGTGGAGCGTAGAGTTCCACCGTGTGGGCACTTTGCACAGCAGTCGGTGCACTGGCAGATTAAAGTGATGTTGCAGGGTGCGCAGGGTGGCAGCGTCCGTGTGGGACTTGCGGAAATGTGCGCAGAGCCGGCGCACCTTTACGAGCAGGTCTGACAAGCGTGGGTAGCTTTTCAGAAAGCGCTGAACCACCAAATTAAAGACGTGGGCCAGGCATGGCACGTGCGTGAGGCTGCCGAGCTGCAGAGCCGCCACCAGGTTACGGCCGTTGTCACACACGACCATGGCCGGTTGGAGGCTCAGCGGCGCAAGCCAACGGTCGGTCTGCTCTGTCAGACCCTGCAGCAGTTCGTGGGCCGTGTGCCTCCTATCTCCTAAGCTGAGTAGTTTCAGCACGGCCTGCTGACGCTTGCCCACCGCTGTGCTGCCACGCCGCGCGACACCGACTGCTGGCGACGTCCTGCTGCTGCTGACACATCTAGATTGCGAGACAGAGGTTGAGGAGGAGGAGGAGGAGGGTGCTTTAGTGGAAGAAGCATACACCGCCGAACATACCACCACCGAGCTGGGGCCCGCAATTCTGGGGGTGGGTAGGACGTGAGCGGTCCCAAGCTCTGACTCTGTCCCAGCCTCCACTAAATTCACCCAATGTGCCGTCAGGGAGATGTAGTGGCCCTGGCCGCCTGTGCTTGTCCACGTGTCCGTAGTTAAGTGGACCTTGCCACTAACCGCATTGGTGAGGGCGCGTACAATGTTGCGGGAGATGTGGTCGTGCAGGGCTGGGACGGCACATCAGGAAAAGTAGTGGCGACTGGGAACTGAGTAGCGCGGGGCCGCCGCCGCCATCATAGCTTTGAAGGACTCCGTTTCCACAACCCTATACGGCAGCATCTCAAGGCTGATAAATTTGGCTATGTGGACGGTTAACGATTGAGCGTGCGGGTGCGTGGCGGCGTACTTGCGCTTGCGCTCCAACAGTTGCGCTAGCGACGGCTGGACGGTGCGGTGCGAGACATTGCTGGATTGGGCTGAGGACAGCGGAGGTGAGGGTGTGGGTGCAGGCCATGAGAAGGTCGTGCCTGTGTCCTGAGAGGGGGGTTGTATCTCAGTGGCAGGTTGGGGCACAGGGGGAGAGGCAGCGGTGCAAACCGGAGGCGGTGAACGGCCTTCGTCCCACCTTGTGGGGTGCTTGGCCATCATATGTCTGCGCATGCTGGTGGTGGTCAGGCTGTTGGTGGTGGCTCCCCGGCTGATCTTGGCGCGACAAAGGTTGCACACCACTGTTCGTCGGTCGTCAGGCGTCTCTGTGAAAAACTGCCAGACCTTAGAGCACCTCGGCCTCTGCAGGGTGGCATGGCGCGAGGGGGCGCTTTGGGAAACAGTTGGTGGATTATTCGGTCTGGCCCTGCCTCTACCCCTGGCCACCGCACTGCCTCTTGCAACTTGCCCTGCTGCTGCCCGTGCCTCCCCCTCTGAAGACCTGTCCTGTGTAGGCGTTGCACACCAGGTGGGGTCAGTCACCTCATCGTCCTGCTTCTCTTCCTCCGAATCCTCTGTGCGCTGCTCCCTCGGACTTACTGCCCTTACTACTACCTCACTGCAAGACAACTGTGTCTCATCGTCATCGTCCTCCTCACCCACTGAAAGGTCTTGAGACAGTTGCCGGAAGTCCCCAGCCTCATCCCCCGGACCCCGGGAACTTTCCAATGGTTGAGCATCAGTGACGATAAACTCCTCTAGTGGTAGAGGAACCACTGCTGCCCAATCTGAGCAGGGGCCCGAGAACAGTTCCTGGGAGTGTTCCCGCTCCTGAGCATGTGTCATTGTAGTGGAGTGAGGAGGCTGGGAGGAAGGAGGAGCAGCAGACAGAGGATTCGGATTTGCAGCACTGGACGGCGCAGAACTGTGGGTGGATGATAGCTTGCTCGAAGGACTTTCTGCCATCCACGACAGGACCTGCTCACACTGCTCATTTTCTAATAAAGGTCTCCCGCGTGGACCCATTAATTGGGCGATGAATGTGGGGACGCCAGAAACGTGCCTCTCTCCTAATCGCGGAGCAGTCGGCTGCGACACACCTGGATCAGGAGCTCGGCCTGTGCCCACACCCTCACTTGGCCCTCCGCGTCCTCGGCCGCGTCCACGTCCTCTAGGCCTACCCCTACCCCTCAGCATGCTGTATTACCAGTGATTTGATTTCCCAGGCAGGGAATAAATTGGCGCAAGCCTGCAGGCCAAATATAATTTTTTCGCTTTTTTGCAAAGGGAAGGCCCTACTGCGTATATTCAATGAACAATAACTTTTATAACTGTGGTGTGGCCCTGAAAAAGTGTCACACAACTTTAGTGTAGCAGAGTTATTAACTCTGGCAGAGCAGGTATTTGCCAGTCAGGAAAGACAATGGCGCAAGCCTGCAGTAAACCGTAGCTGGTTGCGTTTGATTTTTGTACGTTCTCCACGCAGCACACACGTACACGGAGACCTTAGGACTGACACAGGCAGGCCAAATATAATTTTTTCGCTTTTTTGCAAAGGGAGGGCCCCACTGCGGATATTCAATGAACAATATGTTTAATAACTGTGGTGTGGCCCTGAAAAAGTGTCACACAACTTTAGTGTAGCAGAGTTATTAACTCTGGCAGAGCAGGTATTTGCCAGTCAGGAAAGACAATGGTGCAAGCCTGCAGTAAACCGTAGCTGGTTGCGTTTGATTTTTGTACGTTCTCCACGCAGCACACACGTACATGGAGACCTTAGGACTGACACAGGCAGGCCAAATATAATTTTTTCGCTTTTTTGCAAAGGGAGGGCCCCACTGCGGATATTCAATGAACAATAACTGTGTTGTGGCCCTGCCTACACAATTCTGTCCCTGTAGTATCAATGGAGGGTGCAATGCTCTGCACAGACGATTTTTTGGAAAAAAAAAAATATGCAACACTGCTAACAGCAGCCAGCACAGTACTGCACACGGTTAAATTTGGCCCTAGAAAGGACCGTTGAGGTTCTTGAAGGCTACACTCACTCCTAACACTCTCCCTGCCTAAGCACCACTTCTGTCCCTAATACTGGGTGCAATGCTCTGCACTGCCGATTTTGAGAAAAAAAATAAAAATGTTTCCACTGCTAACAGCAGCCTGCACACACGTAGATGTGGCCCTAAGAAGGACCGTTGGGGTTCTTGAAGCCTACACTCACTACAAACACTCTCCCTACAGCAACTCCAATAGAACAGCACTTTCCCTCACTAACTCACACGGCATCTGAGGCGAGCCGCGGGAGGGGCCGACTTTTATACTTGGGTGACATCTGATCGCCCCAGCCACTCACAGCAGGGGGGTGGTATAGGGCTTGAACGTCACAGGGGGAAGTTGTAATGCCTTCCCTGTCTTTCAATTGGCCAGAAAAGCGCGCTAACGTCTCAGAGAGGAAACTGAAAGTAACCAGAACACCGCGTGGTACTCGTTACGAGTAACGAGCATCCCGAACACCCTAATATTCGCACGAATATCAAGCTCGGACGAGTACGTTCGCTCATCTCTAGTGAGCAACAATGGCAATAGAGATACTAAGACTCCTAAGAAGCGTCAAAAGAGTGATAAATCATAAAAAAAACTGGCTTTTGAAAATACACACACCAAACAACATAAAAATGTTTTATTCAAGGATTAAAGTGCAGCTCTTATCACTGTCTGGGTCAGTAATATATATTGATATAGCTTTCCTCCAGGAAGCACATTTCAACCCCTTAGTGACCAAGCCTGTTTGCGCCTTAATAACCAGACCAAATTTTGTAAATCTGACATGTGTCACTTTAACATGGATTAACAACATAAAGGTTTTGCATATCCAAGCGATTCTGACATTGTTTTTTCGCCACATGTTGTACTTCATTTAGGTGGTAAAAATAGACCAATAGAATTTGTGTATATTTATTAAAAGCGACAAAAATTGGGAAAATTTTGAAAAAATTGTCATTTTTTCACATTTTCAACTGCTATCTCTTAAATATGTGCAAACATAATATAGAAATTTTTGATAAGATATATATTTCCATCTGTTTACTATATTTCGGGCACACATTGGAAAAACGTTCGCTTTTTTTTAACCGTTTAGGAGACGTACAAATGTAATATTAATTATTAACATTTTGAGGAACACTTTATTTTCCCACACCAAACCAAGATTGTAAAGGGTCATAGGTGTCAGAATGATAGATACCCCCACAAATGTCCACATTTTAAAAACAGCACCCCTTAATGTATTCACTGAGGGGGGGTCAGGAGTATTTTGACCCCACAGTTTCTTTTCAGGAATTAATGCAATTTTAAACAAGAAAAAAGAAAATTTCATATTTTTGCAAATGTAATTTTAAACACAGGATTTTTTTCTATAGTGCACATGAAAATGAGGATTTTCACCAAAAAATGGATACCCCCATTTGTCCTGTGTTTAGAAATATACCCATTGTAGCCCTAATCTTCTGTCCGTATGCACAATGGGGCGCAAACTGAAAGGAGCAGCCGGTGGCTTTCAGAACGGGCGTTTTTGCTTGGCCCTTTTGCGGCCAAAATGATAGAGAACCCCCACAAATGACCCCATTTTCGAAACTAGACCCCTTAACGAATTCATTTAGGGGTGTATGGCGTATTTTGACCCCAAGCTCTCGACTACCTTTAGTAGCCAGGAGCAAGGAGGTTTTAAATTTCCCCTTGCCCTTCCCAGCTTCTGCGCTTGGGTCCGCCCATTTAGGCGCCAAAGCTGGGTAGAGGTCAATGGATAAGGATCCTGTCGGGGGACATCGCGGGTCCCCTCAATTCAGTAATTTCACCTCTCCTCACGGATTGGATTCGTGACGGAAGGTGAAACTTTAGCTTTTTTTTACTTTTATGTGATCGCCATTATCCATTGGATAATGGCGATCACGTGACTGGGAACCGCATACTGTGACCCCCCATGAAATCTCCAGGCTCTTGGCTACATTTAGTAGCCTGGTGCGGGGAGATTTTAAATTACTCTGGCAATCTGCAGCTTTTGCGCCTGCGTCCGCCATTTTGGCGATGTACACGTGCGCAGAAGCTGGGTTAAGGTCTACGGATAAATCCGGGGCCCTTAGGTACCTAATTTCATCTCTCCGAATGGATATGATCCATGGGGGAGGATGAAACAAACTTTTTTTTTAACACTTTTTTGAACGTTTTAAAACTTTTACATGATCGCTATTATCCATTGGATAGCAGCGATCATATGACCGGGAATCAAATACAGCGGCTGCCGGTGACAGCTCACAGCTCTCAGCTACTCATACTAGCCGGGAGCAGGGAGTTTTTAAATTTCCCGGGCCTCCCGGCCGTCTGCACGTGCGCGTGACGTAATGCGTCTGGCGCGCATGCGCAGATGCCAGCGGCGGGTCTGGAGAGGAGAAGGAAAACTCCAGACGGCGTGGAGGACAGGGGGGGTGAGTATTCTCAGCTCCCCTTATGGATCCGATCGCTTCACCGGGAGTGGGACCC
This sequence comes from Eleutherodactylus coqui, assembly GCF_035609145.1. NCBI lineage: Eukaryota > Metazoa > Chordata > Amphibia > Anura > Eleutherodactylidae > Eleutherodactylus > Eleutherodactylus coqui. Next base: position 199,992,654 of record NC_089837.1, read on the forward strand.
CGCAGCCCGGGATAACAGCTCCATGCTGTCGGCTACCTACGGTAACCAGCAGCATGGAGCTGTCACATCCTGAGCCTGCAGGGCAGTCATTCCCAGAGGATGCATGTTTTTACGTCTGGGAATTAAGCCCAGCAGGCCAGGACGTAAAAACACTATGGGCTGGTCACTAAGGAGTTAAAATGAACTATACTTCCATAACAAAAATATGGCCTTCACTCAATGGTACAGTTCTTCATTCCCATTTAGAAGACAAAGGGAGGGTTGTTATCTTGAACAAAAAGATCCCATTTAATTTCCATGGACTTAAAATTGACACAAGGGTACAGTTTATTATGAAATGTTTACATTTGTAAATGTTTATGCACCAAATGTCCATCAAGATATCTTCTTCTGTAAAGTGTTTGAACAAGTGCAGAACTTTACAGAGGGACGCCTCATTTTAGGGGGTGATTTTATTGCCCCTCTCCAACCTTCACTTGATACTTCCAGTAGATCTTTCACTGTTCCCTTTTCTTACCTTAAAAAATGTTAAACTAACTAGCAGACTTCCATTTAGTAAACTCATTGAGAATCTCTAATCCTTTTAAAAATATTATTCTTTTTACTCTACAGCACATAAGAAGCATTTGAGGATTGATTACATTTATATTCCCCATTCTTTAATTGAAACAGTAATTAAGACTTTATTAGCCTCAATCCTTTATTTGGATCATGCTACCTTTTTTTAAACATTGCCATTTTACCCAAAAAAGTCTAAATTTAATTATAAATGATAGTTTACTTAAAAAGAAAAGAAGATATTGAATACATTCATAAAGGAGATGCAGTACTATTTCAAAGAAAATGAAAAGATTTCTGAATCCCTCAGTATTATGGGAAGCTAACAAGGCAGTGGTTGGAGGACTGATAACTGAACTGGGTGCTACAAAAAAGAAGGGAAATGAGAGGGAAATAAACTCTTTACTTGAACAGATAAAAACTCTTGAAGCTCATCATCACAAAATAGCAAGTTTCCCAAATTTGGATAAAGACCTGTTTAATTTATGTGTTTGATTGAAGGATCTTCAAGGATAAAAAAAAATGGAGAGATACATTTTTTTACACAAGATTTAGGCACTACACTTTTTCTGATAAATGCAGTAAAAGATAAGCTGCCTTGGGTAAAAAGCAATGTCAAGACTTTCATTTCAAAAATTAAAGACAAAAATTAAAAACTACTTAAGAAAACAAAAGGACAAGGCAAGAATATTCCATTCATATTATGCATTTTTATTGTATACTAATTATTAGAGATGAGCGAACGTACTCGTCCGAGCTTGAAACTCGTTCGAGTATTAGGGTGTTCGAGATGCTCGTTACTCGTGACGAGTACCACGCGATGTTCGAGTTACTTTCACTTTCATCTCTGAGACGTTAGTGCGCTTTTCTGGCCAATAGAAAGACAGGGAAGGCATTACAACTTCCCCCTGCGACGTTCAAGCCCTATACCACCCTCCTGCAGTGAGTGGCTGGCGAGATCAGGTGTCACCCGAGTATAAAAATCGGCCCCTCCCGCGGCTCGCCACAGATGTGTTCTGACATACTTTAGGAAAAGTGCTGTCTTGGTGGAGTTGCTATAGGGAGAGCGTTAGGAGTATTTTAGGCTTCAAGAACCCCAACGGTCCTTCTTAGGGCCACATCTAACCGTGTGCAGTACTGTGGAGGCTGCTTTTTGCAGTGTTGCACATTTTTTTTTGGTATATCGGCCGTGCAGAGCATTGCGCCCTGCAGTAATACTCCAGGGACAGAAGTGGTGGTTAGGCAGGGACAGAAGACATATATTGTGAGGCAGGGACAGAAGACATATTTATTGAATATAGGCAGTGGGCCTTTGCAAAAACATTTGGGGAAAAAAATCTATTTGGGCTGCCTGTGACTGTCCTCAGTGTTCTGGGTCTGTGCTGGGTGTAGTAGTCCTCCTAATTCATATGCAGCCAGCTAAGTGTTACAGCAGGCTTGCGCAAAATTCTTTCCTGGCTCTGTGTTGGCTGTTAAATCACCGCTGTATTCCAGTCCACAGTGCAACACTCTGCAGTTATTTGACATACTCCAGGGCCAGTAGCGGTGACGCAGAGAGAGAAGAGATATATTGATTGAATATAGGCAGTGGGCCTTTGCAAAAACATTTGGGGAAAAAAATCTATTTGGGCTGCCTGTGACTGTCCTCAGTGTACTGGGTCTCTGCTGGGGGTAGTTGTCCTCCTAATTCATACGCAGCCAGCTAAGTGTTACAGCAGGCTTGCGCAAAATTCTCTCCTGGCGTTCCGTAAGCGAAGTCAGCCTCCAACCACAGGCCAATAAGCGGCACATGTAATTACAGTGTTCTGTTTCTGCATTACTGGTAATACAGCATGCTGAGGGGTAGGGGTAGGCCTAGAGGACGTGGACGCGGGCGAGGACGCGGAGGCCCAGGTCAGGGTGTGGGCACAGGCCGAGCTCCTGATCCAGGTGTATCGCAGCCGACTGCTGCGGGATTAGGAGAGAGGCACGTTTCTGGCATCCCCACATTCATCTCACAATTAATGGGTCCACGCGGTAGACCTTTATTAGAAAATGAGCAGTGTGAGCAGGTCCTGTCGTGGATGGCAGAAAGTGCATCCAGCAATCTATCGTCCACCCAGAGTTCTGCGCTGTCCACTGCTGCAACTATGAATCCTCTGGCTGCTGCTCCTCCTTCCTCCCAGCCTCCTCACTCCATTATAATGACACATTCTGAGGAGCGGGCAGACTCCCAGGAACTGTTCTCGGGCCCCTGCTCAGATTGGGCAGCAATGGTTCCTCTCCCACCAGAGGAGTTGATCGTGACTGATGCCCAACCTTTGGAAAGTTCCCGGGGTCCGGGGGATGAGGCTGGGGACTTCCGGCAACTGTCTCAAGACCTTTCAGTGGGTGAGGAGGCCGATGACGATGAGACACAGTTGTCTATCAGTGAGGTAGTAGTAAGGGCAGTAAGTCCGAGGGAGGAGCGCACAGAGGATTCGGAGGAAGAGAAGCAGGACAATGAGGTGACTGACCCCACCTGGTTTGCTACACCTACTGAGGACAGGTCTTCAGAGGGGGAGGCAAGGGCAGCAGCAGGGCAGGTTGCAAGAGGCAGTGCGGTGTCCAGGGGTAGAGGCAGGGCCAGACCGAAGAATCCACCAACTGTTTCCCAAAGCACCCCCTCGCGCCATGCCACCCTGCAGAGGCCGAGGTGCTCAAAGGTCTGGCAGTTTTTCACTGAGAGTGCAGACGACCGACTAACAGTGGTGTGCAACCTTTGTCGCGCCAAGATCAGCCGGGGAGCCACCACCACCAGCCTCACCACCACCAGCATGCGCAGACATATGATGGCCAAGCACCCCACAAGGTGGGACGAAGGCCGTTCACCGCCTCCGGTTTGCACCGCTGCCTCTCTCCCTGTGCCCCAACCTGCCACTGAGATCCAACCCCCCTCTGAGGACACAGGCACTACCGTCTCCTGGCCTGCACCCACACCCTCACCTCCGCTGTCCTCGGCCCCATCCACCAATGTCCGTCAGCGCACCGTCCAGCCGTCACTAGCGCAAGTGTTGGAGCGCAAGCGCAAGTACGCCGCCACGCACCCGCACGCTCAAGCGTTAACCGTCCACATAGCCAAATTTATCAGCCTGGAGATGCTGCCGTATAGGGTTGTGGAAACAGAGTCTTTCAAAAGTATGATGGCGGCGGTGGCCCTGCGCTACTTTTTCCGATGTGCTGTCCCAGCCCTGCACGACCACGTCTCCCGCAACATTGTACGCGCCCTCACCAACGAGGTTACTGGCAAGGTCCACTTAACAACGGACACGTGGACAAGCACAGGCGGGCAGGGCCACTATATCTCCCTGACGGCACATTGGGTGAATTTAGTGGAGGCTGGGACAGAGTCAGAGTCTGGGACCGCTCACGTCCTACCCACCCCCAGAATTGCGGGCCCCAGCTCGGTGGTGGTATCTGCAGCGGTGTATGCTTCCTCCAGTAAACCACCCTCCTCCTCCTCCTCCGCAACCTCTGTCTCGCAATCAAGATGTGTCAGCAGCAGCAAGTCGCCAGCAGTCGGTGTCGTGCGGCATGCCAGCACAGCGGTGGGCAAGCGTCAGCAGGCCGTGCTGAAACTACTCAGCTTAGGAGATAAGAGGCACACGGCCCACGAACTGCTGCAGGGTCTGACAGAGCAGAACGACCGCTGGCTTGCGCCGCTGAGCCTCCAACCGGGCATGGTCGTGTGTGACAACGGCCGTAACCTGGTGGCGGCTCTGCAGCTCGGCAGCCTCACGCACGTGCCATGCCTGGCCCACGTCTTTAATTTGGTGGTTCAGCGCTTTCTGAAAAGCTACCCACGCTTGTCAGACCTGCTCGTAAAGGTGCGCCGGCTCTGCGCACATTTCCGCAAGTCCCACACGGACGCTGCCACCCTGCGCACCCTGCAACATCGGTTTAATCTGCCAGTGCACCGACTGCTGTGCGACGTGCCCACACGGTGGAACTCTACGCTCCACATGTTGGCCAGGCTCTATGAGCAGCGTAGAGCTATAGTGGAATACCAACTCCAACATGGGCGGCGCAGTGGGAGTCAGCCTCCTCAATTCTTTACAGAAGAGTGGGCCTGGTTGGCAGACATCTGCCAGGTCCTTGGAAACTTTGAGGAGTCTACCCAGATGGTGAGCGGCGATGCTGCAATCATTAGCGTCACCATTCCTCTGCTATGCCTCTTGAGAAGTTCCCTGCAAAGCATAAAGGCAGACGCTTTGCGCTCGGAAACAGAGACGGGGGAAGACAGTATGTCGCTGGATAGTCAGAGCACCCTCCTGTCTATATCTCAGCGCGTTGAGGAGGAGGAGGAGCATGAGGAGGATGAGGAGGAGGGGGAAGAGACAGCTTGGCCCACTGCTGAGGGTACACATGCTGCTTGCCTGTCATCCTTTCAGCGTGTATGGCCTGAGGAGGAGGAGGAGGAGGAGGAGGAGGAGGATCCTGAAAGTGATCTTCCTAGTGCGGACAGCCATGTGTTGCGTACAGGTACCCTGGCACACATGGCTGACTTCATGTTAGGATGCCTTTCTCGTGACCCTCGCGTTACACGCATTCTGGCCACTACGGATTACTGGGTGTACACACTACTCGACCCACGGTATAAGGAGAACCTTTCCACTCTCATACCCGAAGAGGAAAGGGGTTTGAGAGTGATGCTATACCACAGGACCCTGGCAGACAAACTGATGGTAAAATTCCCATCCGACAGCGCTAGTGGCCGAAGGTGCAGTTCCGAGGGCCAGGTAGCAGGGGAGGCGCAGAGATCAGGCAGCATGTACAGCACAGGCAGGGGAACACTCTCTAAGGCCTTTGACAGCTTTCTGGCTCCCCAGCAAGACTGTGTCACTGCTCCCCAGTCAAGGCTGAGTCGGCGGGAGCACTGTAAAAGGATGGTGAGGGAGTACGTAGCCGATCGCACGACCGTCCTCCGTGACGCCTCTGCCCCCTACAACTACTGGGTGTCGAAGCTGGACACATGGCCTGAACTCGCGCTGTATGCCCTGGAGGTGCTTGCTTGTCCTGCGGCTAGCGTCTTGTCAGAGAGGGTGTTTAGTGCGGCTGGGGGAATCATCACAGATAAGCGTACCCGCCTGTCAACCGACAGTGCCGACAGGCTTACAGTCATCAAGATGAACAGGATTTCCCCAGACTTCTCTTCTCCACCAGCGGACAGCAGCGGTACCTAAACAATATGTAGGCTGCACCCGCGGATGGAAGCATTGTTCTCTATCACCATCAAAAACGTGGACCTTTTAGCTTCATCAATCTGTGTATAATATTCATCCTCCTCCTCCTGCTCCTCCTCCTGAAACCTGACGTAATCACGCCGAACGGGCAATTTTTCTTAGGCCCACAAGGCTCACTCATATAATTTTTGTAAACAATTTTTATACGTTTCAATGCTCATTAAAGCGTTGAAACTTTCACCTCAACCAATTTTTATTTTAACTGGGCTGCCTCCAGGCCTAGTTACCAATTAAGCCACATTAACCAAAGCGATTAATGGGTTTCACCTGCCCTCTTGGTTGGGCATGGGCAATTTTTCTGAGGTACATTAGTACTGTTGGTACACCAATTTTTGGGGGCCCTCGCCTACAGTGTAATCAAATTAATTTTTAGCCCACCTGCATTACAGTTGACGTTACATCAGCTGTGTTGGGCACTGCAATGGGATATATTTATGTACCGCCGGTGGCTTCCTGGCACCCACCCATGCTGTGGGTCCACACGGAGTTGTAACTGCATGTGTCCACTTCTAAAGAACCCCAGTCAGACTGGGGCATGCAGTGTGGGCCGTAGCCCACCTGCATTAAGCACGACATTACCTCAGCTGTGATGGGCAATGCAATGGGATATATTTATGTACCGCTGGTGGGTTCCAGGGAGCCACCCATGCTGTGGGTGCACACGGAATTCCCATTGCGGAGTTGTACCTGCCTGTGACTATTTATAAAAAACCGCGGTCTGACTGGGGCATGCAGACACCTTGACAGACTGAATAGTGTGTGGCACATAGGTTCCCCATTGCTATGCCCACCTGTGCAGCTCCAGATGGAGGTGGCACAGGATTGGATTTCTCATTGCTTCTGTACAGCATTGTGGGCTATCGCCCCGCCCCTTTTAAAGAGGGTCGCTGCCTAGCCGTGCCAACCCTCTGCAGTGTGTGCCTGCGGTTCCTCCTCATGGCAGACGCACTTATAAATAGACATGAGTGTGGCGTGGCATGAGGGCAGCTAAAGGCTGGGCAGGGACAGTTTGGTGTGCGCTGTGGACACTGGGTCGTGCGGGGGGGGGGGGGTTGGTCAGCATGTAACCCAGGAGGAGTGGCAGCGGAGTGTCATGCAGGCAGTGATTGTGCTTTGTTGGAGGTAGTGTGGTGCTTAGCTAAGGTATGCATTGCTAATGAGGGCTTTTCAGAAGTAAAAATTGTTGGGAGGGGGGGGGCCCACTCTTGCCGCTATTGTGGCTTAATAGTGGGACCTGGGAACTTGAGATGCAGCCCAACATGTAGCCCCTCGCCTGCCCTATCCGTTGCTGTGTCGTTCCCATCACTTTCTTGAATTGCCCAGATTTTCACAAATGGAAACCTTAGCGAGCATCGGCGATATACAAAAATGCTCGGGTCGCCCATTGACTTCAATGGGGTTCGTTACTCGAAACGAACCCTCGAGCATCGCGAAAAGTTCGTCCCGAGTAACGAGCACCCGAGCATTTTGGTGCTCGCTCATCTCTACTAATTATATTTTAAATATATTATAATTATTGTACCCCTGATAAAAATATGTATGAGTCCAAAAAATACTTATTCAAAAGATTGAAAAAGGTTTTGAGCGATTATTTTGCATAAACTGCTAATGGACACTAATATCCATTAGCAGCGTATCACTTTTATTTGAATGTAATGAAGCCTCCAGGACCTGTATGCTGAGAACAGCAGGTGGTCTGACGATATGTTATTAATTCTTACACATCCCCAAACCTCGATAGCCACATTAATATAAGAATAGTAAGCCTTTGGACACATTTCTAATTTTAAACTTAAAATTTTAAACCTAATTTCTCCAATTCGAAGATATTAAAAATTAAATCTTGTTATTTGTTTAGCGCCGACTTATTCCACAGCACTTTCAGGTAATTATTATTTATTACTAGAGATGAGCGAACATACTCGCTAAGGGCAATTGCTCGCGTGAGCATTGCCCTTAGCGAGTACCTGCTCGCTCGAGACAAAAGGTTCGGGTGCCGGCGTGGGGGAGCGGTGAGTAGCGGCAGTCAGTAGGGGGGACCGGGGGGAGAGAGGGAGAGAGAGATCTCCCCTCCGTTCCTCCGTTCCTCCCTGCTCTCCCCCCGCTGCCGGCACCCGAACCTTTTGTCTCGAGCGGGCAGGTACTCGCTAAGGGCAATGCTTGCTCGAGCAATTGCCCTTAGCGAGTATACTCGCTCATCACTATTTATTACCCCCCACCAAGCTGGGTTCTCATTTTACCTCAATATTAATATTGATAGATTGACTTGACCTGCCATTACCAAAATACTCCCTTCCAAAAATACCAGTAATCACATAATATATTTAGGGATTGAGATTTCATACACATTTTTCAATCTGTATTATTTGAATGTTATACCTTTGTTAGAATGGATAGAAAAGGACTTAACTGCATGGAAATTCATGCAAATATGTAATTTGGTTGGAAAAAAGATGGTAATTCTCCCTAAAGTACTTATATCTGCTACAAGCTTTGCCTATAGAAGTTTCAATTTTTTTCATCAAATTAAAATGTATTACTACAAAATTAATTTGGCAAGAAAAAGGCTTTAGAATTACGTACACAACCCTAATCAGACCCAAGAAATTGGGTGGAGTTGGTCTCCCAGACTTCAAACTTTATAGGAATGCTATTTATATCAAATCACATGATAGCGTTAGCCTCAGATTGTAAATTATGGGTTGATGTGGAGATTTTTCCCTTAAAGGGGTTGTCCCGCGTCGCACATGTCTTCTGCGCATGAGCAGACCAGCTCTCCGGCGCGAGCACGCCGGAGCGGCCCTGTTCAACAGAGCAGAAGACCGGACAGCGCAAGCGCATCTAATGGAAGGAAAAGGCAGCTTTAGTCGGCGCCATGGAGACTGGGACGCCAGCACTGGAGGAGGTAAGTGTATAACTTCTGTATGGCTCATATTTAATGCACGATGTACATTACAAAGTGCATTAATATGGCCATACAGAAATGTATAACCCCACTTGCTGCCGCGGGACAACCCCTTTAAGTGGGAATATAAGCAAATTGATATAGCTTACACCGTATAATAGGGTGAAATTTAAGGATATTGTAAACCCAATGATGAGTATGATCATTGAAATATTGTATAATTTCAATAAAAAATTTTAATTGAAGTCTACAACGGTGAAAATTGGCTACTACCTCATTGCGTTTGTTTTTTGCCCTCCTTTGGATCAACATTGGGTGAGCATATGTGTTTTTTCAGCCTAACGTACTATGTTACAATAAGCTAGTATATACCTTATGTTTGGTTGTGTGCAGAAGGATTTGGTACTGACCTACATATATTATTTTTCTGCCCACTTATACAACCATATTGGTAAGACGTACAGAAGATCTTTAATCTTATATTAGTGTAGTGTTTTCTCCCAAGCTTATTTTATTAAATTCAGGTAACCTTATCAACAAATCTTCAATATTCTCATTCTTTACCAATGTTGCGAAAGCTGTTATACGAGTACCTAGACATTGGTAAGAGAATGGGATTCCTTCAATTCTGGAATGGTGTAACAAAGTAAACATTCTAAGCACTTTCGAGAAAACTAAAAGCTTACGAGATGGAAGTTTTGAGAAAGATCAGGAAATTTGGAATGTATGGTTTGAATTTCAGAATAAATACCGGTTATCTTCATACTAAATTAACACAGTACCCCTTCTTCTGTTATCAATATACCCAAAAGGGATTATATAAATACATACTCTTTAATGCGCCATTAAGATGCAGAGGCCGGGAAATTTAAAATCTCCTTGCTCCTGGCTAATAAAGGTAGCTGAGGGCCTGTAGCAGTGACCGAGGGCCGCAGTGAGTGGTTCCTGGTTACAGGATCACTGTTATCCAATGGATAATGGCAATCACTAAAAAGTTGAAGTTTAATCTTCCCTCACCGATGCAATCAGTGAGTGAAGACGAAACTTCTTACGGAAGCCTCTGCATTTGAACCCCCGAAGCGATCATCCTCCACGGGCCTTCCCCGGCTTCTGCGCATGCGCTTGCCGGCAAAATGATGGACACATGCACAGGTGCCAGGTAGGTCCGGGAAGTGTAAAATCTCCTTCTTCCTGGCTGCTAAAGGTAGCCGAGAGTCTGGAGCAGTGAGCAGAGGCCTTGTTGAGCGGTCCCCAGTCACGTGATAAAAAGGTAGCGATCTACCTTAGGCCGGTCTCAAGTGACCATATAGGAATTGTGGATTCCCCATGCGTTTGATCTGTGGTAATACATGGACCAATCAAATGCATTGAATTACACAATTCCGCTCACATTAGCGGGTTGGAATTACGTAATGTACTCACAGAAAGCAGCATGCTCTATTTTAGATATCGGCGACATAGAGCCCATTGTGTTCTTTGGTCATGGATATGTCTGCAGCCCATACACAATTACATTGTGTACGGGCTGCGGGTACCCACGTCATCGCTAAGCAACGGTGTGGGAAATATAAACAAACAAAAGAAGGTGTACTACGCATGACCGCTTGTGTGAGTACACAGTTATGCGCAGTACATTACACAGCTGTATGCAGGGCCACCACTGGGCGCACAGCAGGCCTCCACAATAGGATTCACTTACGGCCGTGTGAGCCTGGCATTATTCAGATCGCTACCTGTAATGCCTATGTAATTTACAAAAAGTCCAAGGGGAGTCAATTTTTTTCTGCACAAGTGAAAAATGGGGCCTGGAATTTATTCAGCTGTGCCCTGAAATTCAAAGGGTGCTCCCTCCATTGCAGGCCTAGCCATGTGTCCAGTAAGCAGTTTGGGGCTACAATGGGTATGTTTCTGAACACGGGACAAACATAGGTACCCATTTTTGGAGTGTAAGTCTTCATTCATATCTGTGCTGTACAAAAAAAACCTGTTTTTAAAATGACACAATTGCCAAAAAAATGAAAATTGTAATTTTTTTCTTCTGCTTTGCTCAGATTCATTCAAAAACCGCGGGGTCAAAATATGCAGTACACCCCTAAATGAATTCGTTAAGGTGTCTAGTTTTCAAAATTGGCTCATTTGTGGGGGTTCTCCATCGTTTTGGCCGCTCAACGGCTCTACAAGTGGACTATGTGGCGTAAATCACCTTCAAGCAAAATTTTGGTTTGGGCCCCGTTGTGCCTACAGACATAAGATTAGTGCCACAATGGGTATGTTTCTAAACACAGGACAAACAGGAGTGGGCATTTTTAGGGTGCAAGTCTTCATTCATGTGTGTGCTGTACAAAAAAACCCCTGTTTTTAAAATGACACAAATGCCCGTCCAAGCACATGCCACTGATTGGACACCCTGAATTTCATAGGGGACTAGATGATAAGATCTTCAGAGATTGGAGTGCATGCGGCCTGACAACAGAAGGGCAGTTCATGCATGAGGAAGACCGGAGATGGCATACACAGAAGGAAATTCATGACAAATATAAGATACCCAGCGCACAATTCCTACAAATCAAACAAACTCTTTCTGTAGAGACAAACTAATGAACTTAACTAGAGAAGCCCCAACCAATGATTTTGACTCGTTAATTGCGCAGATACAGCAAACTCCTTCCTTGTCCGACATACAAAAAGCAATTAGACACAAATTCAAAAAAAAGGTAAAAATAAGCTTTTTTCACAATGGAAAGGGATTACTAATGACTAGAGATGAGCGAGCATACTCGTCCGAGCTTGATGCTCGTTCGAGTATTAGGGTGCTCGAGATGCTCGTTACTCGAGACGAGCACCACGCGGTACTCGTCTTGATTAAACGAGCACTGACCATTGAATTCAATGGAGCCGGCAATACAAGCCCTTCCCTGAAATTCATCCAGAAATGTGTAAAAACAAAAAAAATATATACTCACCCGGTCCCGCCAGACGGAGTTCAGCCGCGGCCGGCAGCAGTTCTCCTGAACTGCTCTGAGTAGTATTCAGCAGCCGGGGATCCCCGCCTGCTGAATGAGCTGCCTCTGATTGGTCACAGCCTGACCAATCAGAGGCAGCTCTCACTCACACCCATTCATGAATTCATGAATGACAGCTGAGAGCTGCCCCTGATTGGTCCCTGCGCTGAGCCAATCAGAGACAGCACTCACTCACCCATTCATGAATGGGTGAGTATATATATTTTTTTTGTTTTTACACATTTCTGGATGAATTTCAGGGAAGGGCTTATATTTTTAAGCCCTTCCCGAAAATTCATCCCGCGCTCGCCGGCAGCCCATTGCTTTCAATGGAGCCGGCTGTATTGCCGGCTCCATTGAATTCAATGGGCTAATATCGTTCTTCTCTGCCACAGCTGTTACAGCTGTGGCAGAGGAGAACGATCTTTATGCTGACAATGCGAGGTGGGGGGGTCTCACTCTTGCCGCTATTGTTGCTGAATAGTGGGACCTGGGAACCTGAAATGCAGCCCAGCATGTTGCCCCTTGCCTGCCCTATCTGTTTCTGTGTCATTTCCAGCACTTTCTTGGGTTTTACAGATTTTCACCAATGAAAACTTTAGCGAGCATCGGCGATATACAAAAATGCTCGAGTCGCCCATTGACTTCAATGGGGTTCGTTACTCGAAACGAACTCTCGAGCATCACTGAAAGTTCGACTCGAGTAACGAGCACCCGAGCATTTTGGTGCCCGCTCATCTCTACTAATGACATGAATCTAGAAAGCAAAATACTGAAGGGCTGGAATATGATCCGTAAACATGTTCAAAGTGAGGTGTGGAGGGAAACTTTTTTCAAGGTGATGCACTACGCCATATATGGCTTCAACATACCTGCACCACTGCATAGACCTAATCAATTGGTCGAATGCCCAAAGTGTGGCGCACACGCTATCAACTTTGAACATGGTATATGGTCGTGCACATATGTAAACGCCTTCTGGACTACCATAGCACAACATATCTTGTATAAATGGAAGATAAAAATATCGGTAGATATAAAATCCATGCTATTCCACGCTGAACCACAGCAGACAATGGACACGCCAGACCAACAGACAATGGACACGCCAGACCAGCAGACATTACCACCTTTCCTACATATTTTTCTCTTGGCAGCCAAACGGGCATTACTTAAACACTGGTTAGAACAAACAATGCCAGATGTAATGGAGGTAAAGCACAACTCATACATGTAATGACGCTAGAAAGAATAGAAGTGGTGCGCAACAAGGAAAAAGGGGCAAGAAATTCGCAAGAATCTGACAAACCACGACACGACGGAGGCAAATTGATATAGTAGATTATCAGCATTATCTCCCCTCACCCCCCCCAGCCCATATTTTCCCCAATCAACTATGCTCCCCCACAATAGTTTCAGGGAAAGGAAAACCTTTTTTTTTTTTTATTTTATTTGGAAATTATTAGCTATATGAATATGTACAATACAAGTATGCTCCATCTACCTTTTTTTTTTGTTTGTTTTAGTTTAATACAAACAGCGGATTTAGTATCCATATGTTACACATGGTATATACTATGTAAAACAACAAGCGTAATGTCAATGTCTTTGTACTATTTTTATTGAAAAATATGCAAAATCAACAAATAAAGAGAGGTTTGGAAAAAAAAATGACACAAATGCCCAAAAAATTAAAGTAGTGTTTTTTTCCTTCTGCTTTGCTTAGATTTATTCAAAAACTGTAGGATCAAAATACTCAGTACACCCCTAGATGAATTTTTTTAAGGGGTCTAGTTTTCAAAATGGAGGTTCTCTAAAGTGCTTTGGCTGCTCAAGGGCTCTACAAGTGGGCAATGGGGCCTAAAACACCTTCAGCAAAATTTCTGTTCTGAAAGCCACTGGCTGCTCCATTTCAGATTACTGATATAATACACTGTAATTTTCTGTACTTACTTTCACTTTACATTGCACAGTTATTGCAGACCCAGAGGCCACTGTTAGGTCCCTGGTTGTCATGGCAACCCATTCCCCCACGCAGGATCATATCATTAACCACTGAAGTTCCATGATGAGCATTCACTGTGGCATTGAAACAGGTAAATTTTCATGTGGGGTACCAGCAGTATAATACAGCCGGCACCCACAAGTGATGGTGCAGTACAGCTCCTGGGTCAGTGCTATCAATGCGCCATACTACTATAACATTGCTTTATTGTAATGACCTTCCCACAACAACATAATACCGTAGTATGGCGCAGGATGGGAAATGGTTAATATACAACACTTAAACTGCCACAGAAACCTGACCTAAATAGTAATTATAACTCCAGCCTTAAACTGATGTTTGTTACAAAAGAGCAGTAAATTGCACATCAAACTTTTGACTGTCAGGGACTTTTATAATATATATTGCCTTTAACCCTTTCCAATCCACTGTCTGACGTCTGAAGACCTTATGATTTAAGGCTGTACAGCTCCAATGTTGGATGACGTCTGTTGGGGTTCTCTTACTGTATATTGCCAGCCACGGATGCCGCTGCCTACAGCTGCTGTCAGGGCCAAGACGGGGAGACAGCCGCTCCTACACGCCAGACGCCGTTGTGTACAGGATCTGTGAGGGGCAATATGGGGAGACAGTCAGACAGCCAATCAGGAACAGGGGGCGGCAACCCCCTGTCAAACACTCAGTTTCTTGACTCCACCACAACTTCCGGGGGCATCAAGATACACTAATACCACTTTACTGTACTCTTATTTACATACTTCTTCTCCATGAAGGGCACAAAATTTTGTAACATTGCAAACACATGCACCTGAGAGTTCTGAACCCACAAGAACAAGTCTCTCACGAGAGAATCGGCAGTCTCTCAAACAGGCCTTTACTCTCTGTTCACATACTCTTGCGGTTGCAGTTGCTCCTTTTCCTGCAGACATTCACTCTGCTGCTTGAAACTCCAGACTCTCACTTTTTGCTTCCAGACTGGCACTCTTCAGGGTCAACACCACAATGCCCTCTGGGATTGTCCATTAAGACCTGGCCTAGTTATAACCTAGCAGAGCACCTAATCCGCACTTTTAGCAGGGGTTGCTCCTATTCATGTGGCACACAAAATGGCTCTTATCCACAAATTGATCTTTCCAGTGCTATATATTGAGCCCCTTCTCCCTGGAAATTTTACTGGTGATGTGCTAGCCACGTCATCACGGGGAGGCATTATTTCCTGCCACTGGGTACTCAGAGCAAGAAATGTGTTAGCTGCTAGCTGTGTTACCGCCTGTGTGGTGGCCCAGAGTTAGTGGGGCCCCTTCATAATGTTATATGTCTGTCTCGTGCCATTGTCTTGTCAGTGTCTTGTGTGAACTATGCATCAGAGTTATGTGTATTGCACCTCTGCCGGGATTGAATGGGTTAATGTATGGGTTATGTCTGGAAAATGTATCACTTTGTGTGTCATGTGACTATGTTTTAGGTATATGTGTTTGAAAGGATGCTATGTAAGTCAATTGGTGCTAGAGTTAGTGCTAGAGTCTGAGTCTGTAAAGTGCAAGGAAGAGAGAAGTCAGCAAGTGAGTCCTACAGACACTAATTGGTCCGTGTGAGGAGAGAATGGAGGAAGTCAAGTGATTCCCTTATGCTTGGCCTGGGTCCGGTCTACCCAGGGTATGCTTGTGCTACCACTAAGCACTGAGTGAGAGAAGGACCGTAGCTTGGCGAGAGAAAGACATAAGTAACGTGAGTGTGGACCGGTAGAGCGTGAGAGAGAGAAAGTCGCCGGGAGCGGGATCACACAGATAACGTGAACTGTGGATCGTCTGAAATACCCTGATAATCCTGCCTGTTGCACCACTTTATCTTGTTGTATCTGTGCCAGACTGCTGATGTAAATTGGACGTTGCTGAGTTACAGTAAACGGACATTACTGACTGTTTCCGGTTTGTCCAGAAAGTTTTCCCTGTGTGTGGACTAATTTATTCATCATCAAGATTTACCGCGGAGGACGGAACGGTGGCGTCACGTTTGACAAATGGACTACAAGTAACCTCTGGTTACTTTCCCTGTGACCTCCCCCAGCAGTAACTTGGTCGGGTCCCGAGCTACTCCCAGGGAAGGAGATGGTAGAGCTCCATGACAAGGTCGTTATCTACCCCGCTATCTCCTCGGCTCTGGGCCCACTCCTCAGACGCTGTACCTGTGTCACAGAAGGGGCAGGGCTAAAGATCTGCCACTCAGTCTTTAAACAGAGCAGTGGTAGGCATCCCCTGCTCCCTTACATTAGCAGAAAAAGGGTGATGGTTGGTACCCATTTCTCAGATGCAATTGTTCATATTTGTGCACTGGTCCAATATCAGTTGTCAGAGAGAAAAACGGTATGTAACGTTTTTCTGTCTGGTTCGAGGGAGATGTCTGGCAGCACAACTAAAGCCAATAGCCAAAAACTAGTGCCACGGGAAACTATAAAATCAGTTTTCTTTAGGCATTTTTGTATGGAGGGCCCTGTATACTGTATGCAAAGGGGACCTTAGGGATTTATCAGTTTACATACTGTATATGCAGGATTGACTTGCCACAGTAATGCACCTAAATTTTCAATCTATACACCAGATACTCAGTCCCCAACTGAAGTGTAATGCTGGATTTTCCATTAGTCACAAGAAGTATAGTGTCTATCGAAAGTCCAAAGGTTGCCAGGTCTTCAGGGTCAGTTGGGCTGGATATATGGTTCATACAGTAGGATTAACTTTGTTTAAAACATGTGATGCAATTTACCATACTTCTGTAGTGTGACAACGTGCATCCCTGGATGCTTCACAGGTTGTTACAGAAGGAAAATGTAATTAAGCAGACTCCATGCTGTATATTGCTTTTTTGCTTGCAACTGTGCCAATAATTAAACAGTTTCCAGTCTCCAGCTGTGCAAATTGCAAAAACCTGTGAAGGCGGTACTTTTGCTTGGGTTCACTTGGTCTTCTATCACAATGTTCTTGTTTAAACCTTGCTTGTGCTGTGTTCTCTAGATGTTGCTCCTGGCAAGAGGTAGACACTATACTCTCTGCCTCATGGATCTAAGACCCCCTGTCTACGGCTGTTGCGGAATATCGCCAGCGATATTCCACCGCGGGGGAGAAGAAGGGGGGGGGGATGCTCTGTGGTGAGCCTATCTGACAAATAGTAGATCCCGACAGATTTAGATCCCGCGAGCGTAGAATCGCTATGATTCTCTGCTCATGGACACGACGACTGTGCTTTCCATAGCAACGCTATTGAGAGCATTCACTGCAATACCCGTGGCCGGATTATCACCATGGGTGACTCCATCGCCAGTGGACAGGCAGCCTAACACTTTTCAGTGCAGTTTTCCACTATATCTCTAGATATCTTATAGTCTGCTCTGTATCATACCACCTATACTTGCTGTCACTCTACTCATTATGCCCTTACCCAACTGCCCAGCATGAACAGGACCCTATGAGCAAGGAGACCTAGTGTCTGCCTATGCACTCTTATGCTCCGGCTCTAATGATTTTCCTGCAGTAAATTCCAGCTATACTCCACCCAGCCTATATGATTCATCGCCTTACAATATGTTGATTTGAAATGTCCTACGCGTTAGCGCCTGTAATTCACATCCTGTCATATATTAATAATGAATTGTGACTGCAACCTAAAATCTACAGATACTCCTTTATCAGGCTACACCTTAACATTTTTTATCTCAAGATGATCATGGTGTCTTAATTAAGATGCTTGCGTCTTGTAATTAGAACATGATTAGAATACTATTTAGCCTTAGGAAAAAAAAAAGAATGTTATTTAAAGGTGATTACAGCTATTTATATCAAGCTGTAAGAATTAGAAAGTAGGTTTGAAGACTTGCAACTGTTTGTGTTGACAAGGCAATTTTACAGTGTGAACTCACTGCAAAATTCTGCTTTCCTAATGCTGAGCAGTATTTCTCAACTCCATGGCAGAACAAACACGTAAATGTGAAAGCAGTAACTGACATTATCAATACATATTTTAGGAGGCAATTCAATGGTAAAGAGTGATTGTGTCTTAATGCATACTGCCTGTGGTAAACATCTGGCTAAAACAGGAGGAAAAAACTTTTTGCAATATGCTGGAGACTTATAAATCTTAAATCTTGTTATTTGTATAGCACCAACTTATTCTGCAATGCTTATATGTAATTTATTTATTACCCCCCAGGTGGGTACTCATTTTACTGACCTCACAAGGATGGAAGGCGGAGTAAACCTTGAGCTGGCTACCTGAATCTTGTGGGGATTGAGCACACAACCTTCAGGCCATGAGTGAGAGCTTAAGACTGCATTTCTGCTACCTTAGGGGCTCAGTCACACGGGCGCCGATCCGCCTGTGTTTCAGGACGGGAAAACAGCTGCAACGCGTGCGGATGAATCTCCGCATGACCAACTCCATTGCCAGCTATATATTCTTTTTCCAGGAGGTGCGGAGATTCGTCCGCACCTGCAGTGCGGCGGTTTTCCTGTCCTGAAACACGGGCGGATCGGCACCTGCGTGACTGCGCCTTAACACTCTGCGGTACTCCATTTTTGGCCTTTCATGTCAGAGCGTTGCTGAACCCAGTACTTGCTGTTAAAACAGTACTATACTGTATGGTAATAGTCCGAATAGCATACCATAATATACAGTAGGCAGGGCAGTTTCTAGGGAATTTTTGCAGCAGGGTGATAATTAAAAAAGCACCACCATATCAAATCAAATAAAGCTGACAACATTAACAATAATGTTGCAAATTAGATCAATGCAAATAAATATGTTTCTTATCACTTACTTTATTATATTGATATTCAAGATAACAATTTTGTAAAGGGAACCTTCCAGCTCAAACCTGCTGTCTAATCTGCAGGCATCATGTTATAGAGCAGGAGGAGCAGAGCAGATTGTTATATAGCTTTACAGGGAAAGAGTCAGTATAACTTGTATCTTATGCATTAAACCCTCTGCACATTCTGAGCTGAATAGTCCAAAGGGCGGTCCTATCTGTGACAGCTATCTCTAGCTTTTCTCCTTTGGGAGAGCCCCTATGTACAGTCATTCACAGATATCTGTCAATCATTGATAGGATGGTCCACTGGACTGTTCAGCTCAGAATGTGCAGAAGTTCAAATGAATGAAATAAATGATGCGAGCTGGTTTTAACACAAAAACACCTTGCATCCATGGGGACATCGCATGTTGGTGAGCGCGATATGGGGGCGTGTTTCATGGCTCGATATCGCACTCAGCCGTGTGAAATTATCCTTATTCACACTAGTGTTGTTTTGCACGCGTCCGTGCTGAGCAAAAAGCAGTGCTGCACGGATGTGCAAAAAAAGTGTGAATGAAGCTCCGCACCCATTGCTTTCAATGGGGCCGCTGCTGCTGCCGGCGGACCCATTAAAAGAAATGGGTTGCAGGCACCCACCGAGGTGATTTTCGGAGAAGGGCTTGAAATATAAGCGCTTCACTGAAAATCATGCCTAGCTGTGTCTGATTGGCTGAGAGCTCAGCCAATCACAGGCAGCGCTGAGCCATTCATTGATTTCAATGAATCAGATGCAGCACTTTCAGGAGGTGGGAATTTTAAATCCCTGCCTGCTGAAAGAGCTTCAGTACAGTGCTGGGCAGACAAGCGGTTAGACGTGCTTAGCCCCGACAGCACAAGCTAGGGATGATTTTTAGGGAATAGCTTATATTTAAAGTATCCCATTGCTTTCAATGGGGCCACCGGCAGCAGCGGTGGCCCCTTTGAAATCAAAGGGAGAATATTGCGACAGCTGTGGCAGGGGATTCTTTACTCTCCGCGGGGAGTGCCATCATTACTGAACACTGTGACAGTGCTGTCACAGTGTTCAGTGATGAGGGGACTTCCCGCGGGGAATATTTTTACGCACAGCACGGATCTTCCCGGCGCGCAGATTTCCCATCTTTTGCAGGTGCATGAATTTGCACGCTTGTAAAAGACGGACATATGAACTCACTATTGGAACCAATGGTTTTAATAGACACATGGTTTATGTGCGCACATATGCGTGCACAGATACACGCTCATCTGAACGAGGCCTAAGAGTAAGTAGCACTGTAAGGCCTTAGTCAGACGGGCATATTAGCCGCGATTTGCGCATGCGTCCGGCGATTTTATAAAACCATTGCTTTGCAATGGTATCGGACACATGAGCGCTTTTTATGCGCTCGTCCGATAAATTATAGAACAGAAATCGCAGATTGCACCTATGTGCGATCTGCGATTCCTGTTCTCTTCTCTATATGCGCTCAATGGGGCCGGTGGCAGCAGCGCCGACCCCATTGAGAACATATAGAAGACAAATCATTCTTCTCTGCCACAGCTGTAACAGCTGTGACAGAGAAGAACGATGTTTGCTTATTGAATTCAATGGAGCCGGCAATATAGCCGCTCCATTGAAAGTTATGGGCTGCCGGCGTGCGCGGGGTGAATTGTCGGGAAGGGCTTAAATATATAAGCCCTTCCCTGCAATTCATCCTAAAATGTGTTAAAATAAAAAAAAATTGTATACTCACCTTTCCGCTGCAGCCGGAGTCCAGCTGCGGCCGCTGTCAGTTCTTCTGAACTGCTTCTCGGCACTATTCAGCCGGTGGGGCTTTAAAATCCCCGCCTGCTGAATGATCTGCCTCTGATTGGTCACAGCCCTGACCAATCAGAGGCAGGTTTCACTCACACACCCATTCATGAATTCATGAATGGGTGAGTGACTGCTGCCTCTCAGTGCTGAGCCAATCAGGGCAGGTCTAACTCACATCCATTCATGAATTCATGAATGGGTGTGAGTGAGACATGCCTCTGATTGGCTCAGCGCTGAGCCAATCAGGGGGCAGGTCTGACTCACACCCCCTTCACACCCACTGCAGGACGGCCGCGCGGAGCTCCGGCTGCCGGGAGAAGGTGAGTATATATATATTTTTTATTTTTACACATTTTAGGATGAATTGCAGGGAAGGGCTTATATATTTAAGCCCTTCCCGACAATTCATCCCGGGCTCGCCTGCAGCGCATTGTTTTAAATTGAGCCGGCTCTATTGCCGTCTCCATTGAATGCAATGCGCTGGACAGCTCCGGCCCGTTTCTAATGAAACGCGGCTAGGAGCAGATTTTCGGGTGATTTGCGGGCCACTTGCGCGCACCGGTCACGCGATTTGCGGATGCGCATCCATCATGCGATCCGCAAAGTGCGTGAAAAAACGCCCGTGTGACTAAGGCCTAATACTGCATCTGATAAAACACTGCAAATAATATTTTAGTATGAAACATTTATGTACCTTTATATGGATGGGAGGCATATATTCAGTAGGTATAGTAGGTCCCATTGTCTTCTATTGGTATAATACAGTTATGAGCATGAGCCTGAAGAGAATATGTAATAGCACTTCTTAGTGCAAATTAGAAAGATGATGCTGTGGAAATATGCATTCTACCCTATATGGCATTGTCTAGTATCATATAGTATTGCGTAGACTAGTTATCATTTGCATATTTCCCAGAGGAGCATAGGTGCCCTTATAAGCCTCCTCACACATCTTCTAGGTGCTCTCCTCAAAGGGGTTCTGTCATAAAGAAAAAATCTATAAATTACAAAAAAAATTGACAGACAAACAATAACAGGGACAAATATATCGCTTCTCAGAAAAACAAGTGACAGTAAATATAAGAAAACAGGTCATTGCTAATTCTAGGCACTTAAAAGTGCTGGACCTAACACTTAACAAATCTTCTCTCTGCAGACACACTTTGACTGTCGTGTGCAAGTCTCTCTTGACTGAAACATTTAGCAAAACTTCAGAAGTAAAAAAAAAAAAAAAAACACAAAAAGGGCCACATTTAATAATACAGAGGTGCAAATACCAATTCCAGCAGTATGCAGGAAAGGCAAAATACTAGAGGAGACTGCATTGGAGTAAAATATGGATAAACAACCACTCATGCAGCTAACATTGGGAGCGGGCGCTTTAGTATTATTCCTGCACATAGATAAGGCTTTTATATGGTGCTAGTGGAGCAGGTGCGGAATATGACGCCAATTGTTGAGAGGCTTTACACCAGTTCAATTGAACAATCAATGCTTTCCTGAATCTACGATAAAGAAAAATAAGGCCACTCTCACAACGGCCGCTTTTTAACGCGGCATCCTGAGCGCCTTGCTAATCGTGGTATGATGTTCCCATTGATTTCCATGGGGCCTCGCAGACCTGCGATCAAGCGCTGCCTGTTCTATTTTTGCATTTTTAATGCACCTCATCACCCATCACAATGATGAAATGCATTAAAAAGCGTTGTCAAACACTGACGTGTTTTAAAAGCGCCGTTCAAAATCACAGTAAAAATGCCATGATTTTGAGCGCCATTTTCTGAACGCATGTGTGAGAGTGACCTAAGGCAAGAACATACAACGGTACCATTTGGATACAATTCAAACAGTTTACTAATGTTCAATTAACGTTATAACTCGTTTGTACCCTACGAATCAGGTGCCCTTAATATTGTGCACGAACTGTAGAATTATCACGGTCAATTAATAGTTTACTCTTCCTAGTGGCAAATCGCTCCACAAACGCTGTTTGAAAATATAAGTACCTTTTATAGGAGTCAATAGTTGCTCAAACAAGTGATTACGGGCATCAGTGTACCCATGACCCCTGACAGGGCACTGAGCAAGAAGTAGTCAGTTGTTGCTAGTTGTACCATTTCAGCTTACTGAAATAGAATGACTACTGAGCATCTTCTCACTCAGTGTACACAGGAGTCGCTCCATCTTTGAACAGCTTCTGTTTACTGGGAATTAAGGGAGATGGCAAGAAGAGATCTCCAGCTGTTCCCCCTTGATTATCGGTCCTGTGGACAGTCATTCTGTGTAAAGGTACCTTTAGTCTTGCAGTAACCTCGATTAACCAAATGGCTCAATCCGCTAACTAAAATATGCAGTCACTGTCCCCTGAACAAATTATTAGCACAGTACCTTTAGGGGGGCTGTACAGTGATAAAGTCCGAGCAATCTGTTTTACTGGTCAAGAGCCTTAGGGATGTTACTCACAATTACTGTTACTCACAATTACTGCTACTCACAATTACGCACTACTAAAAATAACTGTGTACTGGCTGTCGGTGTAGCTGCTCTCTCTGGCATTCTCTCTCCTGGTGAAAGCTCAATGCTTGGGGTTGGTAAATGCAGCTGATGTTTCCTTGGACAATAAGCAGATCTCTCTCTCTGGCACTCGTGTTGCAACAGCTGGGAAGTGTCATTCCAAGTGTCAGAGTTGCACTCCCTCTGGTATAGAAAAACCTAGCTCTCCATTAGCCATGGGGCAGCTAAACTCCTCAAAGGCTCTCTACTCCCTGCTAAAAAAAACTGTTCTTCACTGACTACAGAATCTCACAAGTCCAGCTGCAGGTGAGCTCTGCTGCAGTCTCCATTCTCTGCACTCTCTGCTGAGCCACACCAGAACTTGCCCGTTATACCTAATCGATCTGTCAATCAGCAGGCAGTTTAGGTCTTTTTAGTCCACAGCAGCACACTAAGGCTGGATTCAGACGAACGTATATCGGCTGGGTTTTCACGCCCAGCCGATATACGTCGTCTCTCTCTGCAGGGGGGGAGGTTGGAAGAGCTGGGAGCTCCTCTCTGCCTCCTCTCTGCCCCTCCGCACTATTTGCAATGAGGAGAGGCGGGGTGGGGGCGGGGATAATTTACGAAACTTAGCCCCGCCTCCATGCCGCCTCCTTTCACTACAAATAGTGCAGAGGAACGGAGAGCGGGTGGAGAAGAGGCAGAGAGGGGGCGGGAGCTCAGTTCCTGCTCCTGGCTCTTCTATTCCCCCCCCCTCCCTGCAGATGAGGACATCGTATATCGGCTTGGAGTGAAAACCCAGCCAATATACGTTCGTCTGAATCCACCCTGTCATCCAAACAGTCATATGACCCCTCTGAAGGTCCTGGCTGTAACATAAATAAAGTACAGCAGTTATATTCATAGATATATGCATGGGCTTTTAAACCCTTCCACCAGTCACACAGATACATGTAGTGCACCATGCAGACTTACAGTCTATTAGTGATGTCCATACTATTAGATCAGGCAGCCTGATACACACATTCTAAGTAAACCACACAAAGTACTGACACCCCGCACTTCAACATTTTGAAGGTAAAAAACGCTGATTTTATTTGTTTACCACTATTTATTAGAATTTAAGAAGCCCCACCTGCTACCCAAAAAACAGGAAGAATCATGAAAATAACATTTTTCATAAAGCAAGTAGCAAAAAACAAAAGCCCAATGCCCACGGACGGATTATGGCTGCGGAAATCGCGTTCAGACACCCGCGATGAATTCCGCAGCAATGTTCGTCCATAGAAATGCTGTGTTAAATGATTCTCCCCTGCCCACAAGCGGAAATCAACTGCGATTTTTTTTTTGCTCACAGGGGAGAATCGCAGCATGTTCTATTCTGTGCGGAAAAACGCCTGGGCGGCTTCCATTGCAGTGAACACAGCGGAAGTATTGTGGGAATCCGCGTCACAGCCCAGCGCCGGCGGGTCATGCGCTGCACTGTGAATGCGTACTAGCTCGCCAGACGAGACACTCGTGGTGGATCCAGAGAGGTGAGTATGGGGTCTCTGGGTGCACCGGGTCTGATTCCGCTGCGATATTTCGCAGGCGGAATCCGACCCGGCCTTGGACATGAGGCCAAACTAAGGCTGCTTTCACATCTGTGGCAAGGCTTCAGTTTTTCTGTTCTGTTTGGAGGAGAAGGAAGGAGGAATCCCCTGGCTGAACAGATCTGTCTTACGACGGAACAGAGCAACGCCGAATGGACCCCACTGACTATAATGGGGTCTGTTTGGTTTCCGCTCAGCTGCCCCACATTTTACTGGAAGAAACAGTGTCATGCATGCAGCACTGTTTCTTTCGTATTTTGTGTCGGATCTGCCACGGAACCTCAGGACACAGGTTCCATTGCCGATGTGAAGTCAGCCTGAGCGAGGTAAGTTTATTTGTAGGAACATTTCTTGTTCTTTTCTTTTTTTAAAGGATAGTTCACATGTGAAGTTAAATGTACCGCTTGGAGTTGCTTTAATTGTTATCAGGCAAATGCAATATTACCCCCTCACCTCCACGGGGAATATTTACTTCCTTTTTCCACACATGCACACAAGCTAGTTTTTTTTTTATTCCATCACATTTATCTTTATGTATTGTCTGAATCAATATGAAAAATTGCCATCTCTACATGCAGCATCCCATAGGAAGACCCCGGACACCTGACATACATGGGGAGCTGGAAGGGAAAGGTGATGGCTTTTCACTGCAGCATTCATAAAAAATCCTTTCCTGGAGGGATACATGCAGCAAGGCCAGAGTATTACTGCAGGCCACCATAGACAGCCCTGGGGGTTGTAGTTGCCACGGGTGACGCCGCCGTTCCTACACACCAGAATGACCTTTAGCAGGGAATAAATGGAGACAGAGACAATCTTTAAGTACCACGGGTGATCCTGGCTCTGGACGACCGCGTAGGAAAATTAGGCAGAGAGGTAGTACC
Organism: Eleutherodactylus coqui; assembly: GCF_035609145.1. NCBI lineage: Eukaryota > Metazoa > Chordata > Amphibia > Anura > Eleutherodactylidae > Eleutherodactylus > Eleutherodactylus coqui. The sequence continues at coordinate 200,017,977 of NC_089837.1, forward strand.
TCTGCACTGGCCTTGTCCTGAAGAATTACATACAATTGCTCTCTCACTACTGGGGCTCACTCTACTCACATCCAGAATTCAGACATTACGGGATATCTCTCCTCCTCTTCCATCTTCACCACAAGGAAGCTGCAGGTGCTTCCATGTCGCTCGGTGTTAGGTGGCAGACAAGATGGAACTCAACTCCTTTCCCGCTCTCAATCACTCCTATATATACTTTCTCTCATACCACATGACATGATAGACTTGATAAATTTACATGCAGACTTGATTTTATTGAAGTTAACCTCTCAAGTGCTGCAGCTGTGCAACACACACACTGAAAATGTGGATGACATCTAGTTAGACCTTAGAAATTGATCATGATTACTTTATTTGGCATTGTCTATATAGGCATTTCAAGATCTAAGCTGCAAATAGTGCAAGAAATTTATTAAGACCAGCATTTCTAATGCCGGTCTTAGTATAATTTCCCCCGATGTACGCTGCACTTAATACATGAAAAGGCGAATGCCTTCTCATGTACTACGCGCATCCCCAAACCTCCGTGCACCTTCTTAGAAATGTATACCAGGTCCGACCTGACGTACGTTTCTGGTATTTACGCACGTTTCTGGCATTAATCAGACATATATCTGTTGGTCCAGGACAGTCATGCACTCTCCCAACAAGCCCCACCCACTTAAAAAAAAAAGTGGAAGGGCCGGCACAGAATTAAGAAAAGTCGCAAATTTTTGTCCAACTACCCGCTTGCGCAAAGTTTTGCAGCTTTTGTTATGACAAAAAGTGGTGTTAAAAGGTTTATTAATGTATTCCAGTGTTTTAGAGGAAATTGGAAGTCTTGAATATTTATGAAGACAAGAAATAAATTACGGCGTAATTAGTAGTTTGGAGCTAAATAAATATAAGGAAAGACAATGTGCATAAAATAAATGCTATACGGGTGGTAAGAAAGTAGATTATTGTTTGATATGGAAATATTAAATAAAATGTATTGAAAGAAAACAGAATGAAGGAGTGTAAACTTTAAGCACTTTTTTTTATAGGATTCTCAATAAGTTTTGTAAGTCTTTACAGAAATAAACATGCAGTGCCAGTAGCGCTAGATACTGTATTTTAGGCATTATATAATATTACCTTAAACAGAACTGCCCCAAATAGGAAATGTTGCACTTTTTTTTTTCGGATTAGGTAACGTCACATGAGTGAATGCGATCTGGGGCAGCGAATCACAATGTGATGTGAGAATCAAATTGCGGCAAGTACTATCTTGTGCGTGCTCTTGCATCGCACCACCCCTTCAATGGGACCTGCGGCACCACATCCAAAGTCCACGAAATGAGAGGTGACCCATTGAAAACAATGGGAGAAACTCTGAAAACCTCTGCCGCGACTGATAGCAGCGTAGGTTCCCTACATCCCCGAAGAGATGTGAGGCTGTTTTTCACATACATGATGAGAGCGATCTCAGGTCGTAATTCATGGCCCGATATCGCCCTCACCTTAGTGAAGTTAGCCTTACTGCACGAGGAAAGTGAGCACATACATACACAAAGCTTTGCAACTTTTTTGCAGCAAAAACTGGTGTAAAAAAGTTTATAAATGTACCCCAGTGTTTTAGAGGAAATAGGAAGTCTTGAATATTGAAGAAAACAAGAAATAAATGACGACGTAATTAGTGGTTTGTAGCTAAATAGATATAAGGAAAGGCAATACACGCATTAAAAACAATTGTTTATTTTCCTGTGTGATTTTGTGCATCTAACAACGTACAGAAATCGTGGGAGAAAATTGTCCGTGTAAATGCACCCTGGCGATAAGTCAGAATGTCCCAATTAAAGCATCAAAGCTTACTATAAATGTAATAAACGGTAAGCTAGTCACCTAATGGGCTCCTAAAAAAGCAAAAAACAACACCTTGGTTGGAGAAAATGTATTGTGAGCCAAGAGCACCTTAACAAACAAAAGACAGCTCTCCTTTGCACACTCAGACTTTTTGAGACACTCAGCATGTGGTTGGAGAAGAATCATTAATTACCTTATTATGTCCTGCTCTTCTCCTCTCTTTCCACACCTGCATAAAGCTATCACTGCTATAAGTTTATGGAGCATGAGGAGGCAGGTTTGACGCCACGGAATTGACTGCAGCTAACAGCTGCAAACCAGCAGAACTCACAAGACAGTAAAATGTAAAATGCAACTGGAAGCATTGAGTAGCTTTGAAGTTTTTTTCCTTCTCTTTGTAACATGGCATTGACCATTTCCTTTTTTATCTTATCAGGTACACAGTGGTAAGTGGTAATGACTTTCGCAATGACATGCCTGTTTTTCACTCATCATAACCCTATAGTCTGTTGTAAACTTGCTAGTGGTATTTCCATTTAGATCCTGTATGGTAAAGCTCTCAGAAACCACAGCTACTGTGTATATGAAGGTGCCCGGCTTCATTGTACTTATTCATATACTACAGAATATCGAGCTGCTGTATATATAAATATAAAGGGAACCTGTCACCTGTAAACTAAGTTATAGTGCTAGTAGGGGACATGAGAGGGAGCTGAGTGATGTATTCTTTATATTCACCTACTCCTGCGTTCCAGCGCTGTCACCCGGTGAAGATGGTTTCAGAGTCCCAGGGGTGCATGTTCTCATAGACTTTTTGTGCACAGCACGGGCTTCACTGGGTCACAGTGATGGACTGTGGGAGCAGATGAGAATAAAAAATGCACCACCCGGCTCCTTGTAATGTCCTGGAGACCTGACAGGTTCCCTTTAAAACCTATATGTCCAATTATTTTGATGTCCTGTTCCTGTCTGTATTATGGATGAGAAATAGGACATACCAATACACGTCAATGTGCTGTGTCCATGTATACCGGACAGCACATAGACTGGTGTTTGTGTGGTATCCAATAGAAGTTGCACCCGAGTCTCTCGGGTGCAACTGGCACTTACAGCTAGTGTGCACAAAGACTAACATTGATTATTATGACCTCTGATTTCTGGGACCGTCAACAATTTATGTATGTACCACAGCCTATTCATGGTTGTAATTCGGTTTTGCGAGGTCTGACTTCAACAATTAAATGTGATGGCTTATAATAAAATGCGGTGTCTGAGCTTGAGGCGCTCCATTGTGGAGGAGACCATGCGGATGTCCTTTGGATAGTTGTCACGGGTCGCTCTATGATCATCCCCTCTGGCAATGGCGGCAAGGGCCTAGCTCGCTCGCGAGCAGGCGGAAAGAGTAAAACAATCAAAATGAAGATGGTGGCAATAGTTATCCCCTGTATTGTCACGTGACACCAGTACCTCTTTTCCAGTAATTAGTGACTCGTCGGTAACAGCAGAGTCCACAGAAAGTTAACTTTCAAAACCAGAGGTACACGGTTTCCTTTACTCACAATATTTAACTCTGATTTTCCAAGGATACAGCTGGATATCCTTGTGTGTAATCCAAGGATAAGATGATGGATTACACACCACACTTCCCTCTTCCTGACTTGTTTCAGTTGCACACACTCTCACATGTTCTCTTAGGAGGCATTTTCCTTCCTGTGCTAGGTGTCCACAGCCCAAGTTATCTGAAGTGACAATACCCAAGGATAGTTTCCTGATGCAACATTCCTCTCACTACTCCTGTCTTTTGTCCTTCAATTGTCCAGCTGCACATCTCTGACAGCACTCTTTCAAGCTATTGCCTCTTGTTGTAGTTTTGTTGTATGCATGTCTCACAGAAGGGCAGAAGCATGAATCCGCTACAGCCTCACGCTGACTCATCCTCCTCCACCAACTATATCTCTACACTCTTTCTCTTCCTCTAGCTTCGCCTTCTTCCTATCCCCTCCTCGCGAGACTACACAAAACCTACAGGTTAGGGGGTGGGGGGCGTGGGGGAGAAGGGCAACAAGACAGATTATTAATACATACACAAGACATACTTCTACAAAATAGTTCAGACGAGACAGACATACACCTAGTCTAACAACACCCCAACTCCAGGCCACAACAAAAGTGAGGTCATAAAGTTTATAATCATTGAAAACCCATTTAAATATAGCACAGGAACTTTACTATACCTGGTATATTGAATCTTTTCCTCCACTGGACTTCTTAGGCCTTGTAAAACACAATCCTAAACAGTGTAACTTGTTAGCATATTGGCCTTATTCCCACAGCATGACCGTCTCTTAAGCGGGGGTTAAGGCCCATTTAAATGGGATGAATGTCAGGCAAATGATGCCCGATACTCGTCCCCTCACATACTAATTCTTGTGCTGCTGCATGGGAGCGAGTATCGTCGGGTCACAGTGGGGTAGCAGGAGGAGATTTCTCTCCTCGCTCTCTCCTGCGCTCCTCTCCATTGACTTAACATAGCAGCTCTTCAATACTGAACGGCTGCTATTTACACTAAAAGCTCATTGTTCAGCTCATCGTCCATCATTTTTGCTGCATAAACGATGGACGCTGAACTGAACAATTATCGTTTAATGTAAATAGCAGCTGTTCCGTACTGAACGGCCTCTATGTTAAGTCAATGGAGAGGGGTGGGGAAGAGCGAGGAGTAAAATCTCCTGCAGCCTCCCTGCCCCCATGCTGGCCGCTCTGTGAGTGAGCCAGCGATACTAGCTCCTGTGCAACAGCACGGGAGCGAGTGTATGCGAGGACGAGTGTCAGGCATCATATGCCCAACATTCATCCCATTTAAATGGGCCTTTACCACCCAAAAGGATGCAGTCTTTGTCTCAGCAGCAACAGCAGTACAGGTGGTCTCTGGTTGATGACAGCTGGATATGGCAAACATAACTTGATCCACTTGGCTCTCATAGTATGTATATATCCAAAACTCAAGCTTGCTTACAGATGGGTGGCTCAGTGCTTTGCAAGGTCAAAACCACAATGCCCTGACGCAGGCCCTCTGCTCCAAGAATGCTGCTGACCCGCTCAGCGCCACAGCCGGGTCGCAGCCCCCTCACTGCAGGGCCCAACCAGCCGCTGCATCATCTACTTTCCCTGCCAGCCGCTCCCACGCATATGTGCTGCTGCACCGATGGCACAAGCGTCCGCACGCCGACTCCTGTCCTCTAAGTCCTGGCTGTCATCCAGGCTGAAGCGTTAGTGCCCTTCCAGAACCTACAGGCAAGCAACCGATCACTGACAGGGGGCGTCACCCCACTGTCAATCTTGATTCCACCAGGACTTACTGGCGTCAAGATACACGAATACCGAGAGGCAGATCCTTTACCTACTGCACGGTCGGACCATCAGAGCAGTGACATGCTGGTCATGTCACCACATACATCTTCAGTAGAAGTAGGACTTTCTCTTGGCCATGTGAGCAGCTGTGTCACTGACAGGGGGCGGGGCTACATGAGGCAGCCATTAGGGCTCCCACACACTTGCGTTTTTTTAACACTGTTTTTTAATGCAAATGACAATGGGACTTTCTAATGTGAAAAACGCTTCGCAAGTTTGTGCTATTTTTGTGCAATGCGTTTTTAACATTAGAAAGTCCCATTGACATTTGCATTAAAAAAAACAGAGCGTTAAAAAAACGCAAGTGTGTGGGAGCCCTTAGATGGTCAAAGCATGGCTGAAAACTAATAAACTACCCAGTTTATTATATTGACGCAAAGGCTGCCTGAGATGCTGCATGTTGCCTATCTGTACACAGTGCAGTGAATGTACTTCGCCATGTGCCACTCGTGCGGGTAGAATGGGGGGAGCTAAGGGCCCACTCTTGGTTCAGAAGCCTACCAGGGAAATCACCTGTTCTCCTGTGGGCCTGCCTAAGCTTGGCCCCCATAAACCATCTGTGCCAGAATTTACCACCATACTGAAAGAAAGAAGAGGAGGAAAATGAAGAACGTCTATAATTTGATGGATATGATGGATGAAAGGAGCATTAAGTGGAGGCTGAGACGCTGCATTGTATGGAGCCTACGAGGGTGTAGTAGATGGACCTGAAGCAAGCAAGGGCTTATTCAGTCTAAGACCCTGATACAGCATATGCCCTAAACAGTGGCAGATGTTCTTACTGCCATCTGACAACATAGCCTGGTAGCTCTATGGAAACATAAGGTGACAGACCTCTGCAAGAGCTAAAATTCTTCATTCAAAGTGTGGTTTTAGGTCATCATGTACTCTGCATATGTAGGAGGCTAGAGTGTGACAAAATACATCCTGCCTAGTAGATCTGAATATGAAGGTGGCCATGTCCATCCAGTTCTTCATCAGTTCCAGTAGCAGGTGCTAACCTATGAGCTGGGTGTCTAACTCTTCTAGGTTGTGTAGGGTGAGATGTTGCAGTGTTTTGCACAGCAAATGTAGATGTTTGCTGGGATGTAGATCGACTATTACTTCCTTGCTGGGCAACTGAAGTACTCTCATGGGTTTCAGTGAAGGAGTGCCACTGATTAGAATCATGCTCTTGGCCCGATTCTTCAATAGTTGGTGGCAGGACATTGGTGTCAAGACTGTAAAAAAAAAATTCTATTGATGTACTGTTGTAAAACAGTACCAGATATCACCTCTAGAGGTCACTACAGTAGTCTATTTGGCAGAGAAAGGGTGACTAATTGTTAAGCTGAAGACACCTGGGAAGTTATGGTAAAAGGAAGGGGTGTGCCACTCCCATCCACCTTGAGGCTCCTGAATAGGACAGACATGAGACCCAGTCTGTGCATGCAGGAGACTCTCTATGCTGCCATGCGGGTACTGGTGAAAAGACTTTGAGTATGCCGACATTCATAGAGGATAATAGGGCTTTATTGTGCGTAATATGTGGTAAAATAGAACATGCTGCGTTCTTCTTTTACTTGCATCTTAAATGCAATGAACAAACCCTATTGTGAGTAACAGTAAAAAGGAATGTATTTGAATTGCTGTGATGTACTATATATTATATGCGCGCAAAACGCAATTCTAATGCGCTCATGTGAGCTTGACCTAATCGTTGCTCTGGTCATCATACAATATTGTTTTAAAATACATATTATAGTTTTAAGACATTTTACATAAACCATTTCCATAATTATTTTCTTTTTTAAAGGGTTTACTCACATAACTCAAGGCACAGCTTCAGAAACATAAGCTGCTCCAAATATATGTATGAATGTTTGGATGATGCAGCAAAACCATTTGGCCCATCTTGCTGGCATATTTTGCACAGAAATTGATTGCGGGCACTACGCCGCCTTACTTGAAGATGCTTGTCTGTGTTAAGTTGGAAAAATGTAAAAAAAATTATAAGTATTGGTCTTGGTGATGTATGTTTTTTAGCCCTAAATAGAGCAGTTAGGAGGATGAGCTGTGATCTCCTCTATTGTATCTGTGTGACAGGAGCTGTGTGATCATTATCAGTAACTGTGATAGGAGTGCCTCTATCCACCTCTAAGCTGTTTCTGTTGTAGGATTCATGTAACAGCATCACAGACAGAGAAATTGACTAGTTTCAGACATCAAAACTCAAAGTAAATCTGTCACATTGGTTAATGACATGCATACTTGCTGTATGCCGCCAATCTCCATGCACTATTTTGGCATGTATGCACGCATAATGCGCCAAGATGCCGTGATTTGTTTTTGTGCGCGTACTATGTGCAAGAACAAAATTGCAGGTGTGACTCAATACAAAAGGGGGAGAAAAAACAAAAAAGCATAAAAGGGGACCAGGTCCTTAAGGGATAAAACAAATACGTTTTTAAAGAGACTGTCACCATGTTTTTGTAGCTCTCACTGAGGGAGCCATAAGGTAGTGTCTGTAATACTGATTACAGTGATATGTCTGTTGTGAGTATTTGTGCAGTAGTTTTGGAGAAAATTGCATTTAATTAGTACAGCCAGACACAGAACTAGTGCTGCATATTCATGAGCTGCATCCTAGCCATACCCACCCCGCCCTCCAACTAATGATTGGCAGCTTTCTTTATATGCACAATAATAGGCAGACAGCAGTCAATCAGTGGCTATAGGGTGGGCTAGCCTGCAGCTGATGAATATCCAGGAGTACTTCAAGTAGTCCTGTATGGATTTGCTGCTACTGATAAGATGCATCTCAGACATATCACTTTAATCAGTGTAACCATCACTATCTTGTGCTGCCCACAGAGAGAGGTGCAAAAAGATGGTGACAGAGTCTCTTTAAGCATTGTGACATATGAAAAGTTTTAGCTCCAGGAGTTAAGAATTTGTCCAAATTTTGTTCATTTTTTTTACAAAATTTCACAATTGCAACTGTTATAGAGACATCAGTGAATGTTATTACTAATAGTGCCCCCTATATCAGCCCCAGTAGTAATAATATTACTACTGAGGTCAATATAAGGTCAATAACAGGGTAGAGGACCCTAGTACTACTGGGGGCCAACAAAGAGGACACTATTACTACTGATGTAATTCCCCAGAGTTGGGGTCCCACAGCCCTGCTACAGCCACTGTTATGTAAATATGTTAAATGTGTGAAATTGTGTGTGTGTGTATTATTTTAAATGTGTTAAGTAGCTGTGCCTATGCTACCTAACCCTACATGAATTTGTAGAACACACCCTAACCTGCTCTCACACTTGTCAATCACCCCCTAGCTAGCAGCACTGGGATTGGATAGTCAGATTTCCCCTAGTTCAGGATTGGTGAAGAGGGAGAGTATAAAAGGTAGAGAGTAGGTGGGGTTAGTCAGTTCCATCTAGAAGTCTAGCCAACTCAAGGAGATTGGGAGGAGAAAGCCAGTGCAGTGGGAAGCTAGAACATCTAGTGTGAGTATTCGAACTACAAGAAATGTTTAGTAGGGAGAGGACAGAGAGAGTGCATGAAAGGAAATCAAGTCAGCAAGTCATTTTTAATGCAACAGTCAGAGCCAAGGAGAAAAGCTGAAGCTAATATAAGTTCCCTGAGACACGTTCGGAAGTAATAAAAGCCTGGAAGTGTAATACATCAGTGACTTCAAGTGAATGTAAATTGTGTTTCTGATGTAAGTTCCATAGTTCCCTTTCTCCATGAAATAAAGAGTTAAATTGTTTTCACCATCCAAAGTCTGTTTCCTGGAGTGCTTCCCACCAACCACAACATCTACACTAAGGTACCACACAGCACTAGAGGAGAGCAAGGACTACTGCCCCCAAAATTGTTTAGTTCTCCAATTCTATATTTTTTATTATTTTTGTCTGGAATGGGTCCCCACCAATATACGGACTGGCATCACTTTAAATTAACACCTTCCCCTACCCGACTCTTCAGGTAGCAGCCATTAATATCTGACTATATTTTTACCACAGTGTAGTTAAACCCTAAGACTGACATTTTCCATCTCAGTTTATGGCTGTGTGTCGCATTGCAGCACCAGAAACACTGGTACTATAATTTCCTTGTAATTACTAGTACATTATCTAACAGGAGCTGTCCGCTCTGCCACACTTCTCCTCCCGAAGCTCTGAGACACTTGTTAGTAGCCTTAAGCCAGTGCTTCCTGGTCAGGGGGCTCAAAAATTCTGCCTCCAGGAAGTGCTGTCTCTTTGGCTGAGCCACAGCACTTGAGAACCAATCACTGAAGTGCTCGATGAACCAGTCACAGCCATTCAATGTGATGCTCCGCCCCTGATCACATGACTAAGATGCTCATCCTGAGTGAATGACTTACATGCTCTGTCCCAGATCACATGACGATGATGTCATCAAAGGTCCTTCATCACCAGTGAGGAAGTTACATGCTCCGGGCCTTATCACATGACAGTGACGTAATCAAAGGTCCTGCATCCTTGTGGGTGGACTGCAACCCCCCTGTGGCCTCAGTTGCTATGGAACACTAACGAACACCTAGCCGGACAGCACCCATGCGCATACAGGACCTGTGATGATGTCACCGTCATATGATCAGGGGTGGAGCATGTAACTCCCTCACTGGGGATGAAGGACCTTTGATAACATCACCATCATGTGATCAAGGGGCGAAGCATGTAAGTCACTCACAAACCCACTCACTCATGCACGGATGGACAGGTCGTCGTTAGTATTTTGATTGGTTTTTTTTTCTGTCTTTTTTTTATGCAGCTACGGTTATTTTAGGGCTTAAACTGTAGGCTCTCCTACTGTAAAAATTGCATCGCACTGCACGAAAACTGCATTTTTGTGCGATGTGATGCAACACAAAGGAAACATGGACTACAAAACATCGCAAATCGCAACTGTATAGAGCATGCCTCAATTTTTTTTTCTCGCAATGTAACAGCCTACAAAACATGGCTAATGTGAATGAACTCATTGCAAATCATGGGCTTCACATACATGCGATTTGTAGCACTGTTGCATTCACTGTTGCATTGCAAGAAAATCGTGCGATTTGTAGCCTGTGTGAAAGCGGCCTAAAGAGTAGTATTTACTTGAGTCTAGTATTTTATCTCTTAAGTTTTAGTTTCAAATTTTTTTCATTGATCTGGTTTGTGTGTATACAGGAGTGCTCCCTCCATCCTGCTACATATGCAACGGGGCTCTGGTCTGGGTTCTGTGTAACGGGGATGTGATCTTGGATCTGTATTTTTATTTAGGAAGTCTGGTATGGGATCTATATTCATTTTGGGGTCTGCTCAAGGGGGCCATACTTACTACTGGTGATTCAAATACTTTTACTTAGGGACATGTTCTACATAAAAGGGCAGGGCATAAGAGAAACAAATTGCACGATTCCCTATCTGTGACACTTTTTATTTCCCTTTTTCTGAATGGAAGCCCTGATAGAGTGCTGGTTCCAGCTCACAATAGACAGCAATGCTGCCCTACGGATCCCATGGATAATAGGATCCATTGGGATTCCGACATGTAGACTACAATGTAGACTACAATTCTTTGAGGTTTACCAGTTACAACAAAGAGAATACACCACTACACCTTTGTAAGGCATTTATTTTCAGCTGTCTCTATTTTAACACCTAAGGCAAACATTCTCTATGCCTAACTAAGGACTAGTGAATATTTCAGTATGCTGTGGGAAAAGAAGTTAGATGTTTTTTAGTTTTGCTGAGTTAAACAGTGGTTTTCAAACTGCCCCACACATTGCTCACTAAGGAACACACTATCACTTTGTACTGTTTGAGGGTGGCGAAAACTCGCTGCTATAGTAACCATTGACATTGAAATAATTCACACACATTCTTCTCCCCATGATCACAGACTTTTTACTATTGAATATCAGGAAGAGATAATTGGATTATGAAGATGACCACTGCATATAGTTAGCATTTCTTGACCTCACTGGTGAGGTGTTGTAATTACTATGCAAAAGCACAAAAGTGTTTTATGGTTTGCATTCTTTAATTTCTGAAAATCTTTGAGTTTTGCATCCACATTATAACAATATGCACTCATTGTAAAAAAAAGGCACATAGAAGGAGTTGTTCAAATCGAATAGAACTTTCTATGAGTGATTGTAATGTTGATATAAGTAAGTGATTACAATATCAGAACAAAAGGATTTATTGCAGAAAACTGAACACTTGAAGGGAGGCTCTGGTACCCTGTTGGGATGCCTCTAGCTTGGATACAAGATGTGATATGGGTGGGCATGGAAGCTCTAGTACCCTGTTGTACCAGCTGTAGCTTGGATACAAGGTGTAATATACGTGAGGATGAAGGATCTACTACCCTGTTCAACCGCCTCTAGTTTGGATTCTAGATGTCATACGGGTGAGCATGGAGGTTCTAGTACCCTGTTGGTCTGCCTCTAGATTCGATGCAAGATGTGATATGGGAGGGCATGGAGGCATACATGTTCTGTATGGTATCATGCAGCATATTGATCAATATTTGCTGTAACTGAGCCTCTAGATCATGCAAACTCGTAGGCTGTTGAGGTTGACATCCCAGAGGGTCCCATACATGTTCTACTGGTGATAAATCTGAAGTGTGACAATCTTGTGTAGGCATTTCAGTGATATGTATGTTACATGTGGCCGAGCATTATCCTGCAGAAAAATGCCACCATGAGAGGAGCACATGTGGCTGCAGGATGTCTTGAATATATCGCTGAGCTGTCATTGTCCCTCGTACCACTACAAGGAGGCACTGACTGCCGTATGAGTTGACTTTCCAGAGCATCACACCAGCAGTGGAGGCAGTGTGCAACTTCACATCAGAGACAGGCTTGAGGTGCTCACCCCTAGTTCTCCAGACACGAAGTGCCCAAGCTAAACCTACATTTGTTGCTGAAGACAACCTGGTTCAGTTTTGTCGTTCATGACACCACTGCAAGCAGAGGTGACGGTGGGGGATGTCAAAAGTACTATACCTAATGGGTGCCGCAAGATTAAATGTCCTTTAGCCTGAAAATGGTTCCCACACACACAGGGGCTTGTAATGATGGTGCCACCTGCCTCTGGATAGTGGACAATGAAACAGTTGGAGCTGCTTGTGCTTGTCGGATGATCAGACGATTCTCTCTACTGGTGGCCTGTCAAGGACATTCTGAGTCCGGCCACGTTGCATGCGTGCCCTCCACTGTTCTTAACAATGGTCCTATCAGTCTGGTCAGAACAGCCCAGGTGGTGGGCAAGTCTTTGATACAACCATCCAGGTTTGTACATATACGCCCCGGGGAGTTAACCTAGCCTCTCGGCTGCCTGAGGTGAACTATAGAAAGGTGCCTCCTCTATCCAGGAGAACATTTGCCATGAGCAAATTGGGCCATCCACTTGAGGCAGCACAAGCTTACAAGAAGTGCAACTCAGCGTGGCAGCCAGAGCTTACATAAAGCAGGTGCATTGTTAGTGTGAACTGTTTGTAAGCAGTCAACCAGGATGAGCTACATCTACAGAGCACTAAGTGCAGCCTGTTGGTTGCCATGCCAGTCTGAGACATTTTAAAGGCTCTTAGGCTTGTCATGTATTCCTGCCCAATAGGCTGGTAGTAAAAGTACAATATACTGCAGTACCGAAGTATTGCAGTATATCATTCAAGGGATCAGAAGATCACATTTTCAAGTCCCCTATGGGAACTAAAAAAAGTTAAGGTAATTATAACACAGTTTTTATAAGAATTAAAAATAAAACGCTTTTCTCAATATAAGCAACAAAAACATAATTGGTCTTATTACATCTGAAAAAGTCTTAACTATTAAAATATTGCATTATCTATACTGCATAGTGAATGTTGTAAAAAAAAATGCACAATGCCAAAATTGCATTTTTTGAGCAACACTTGACCCCCCAAAAAGGAATAGGAATAAAAAGTGTTCATGGCTTAATGGGCAATCTACAGTGGCAGCCCTGGGGGCTTTCAGAAGGCCCCAGGCTGCCATAGCAACCAGACGACACACTGAGGACTTATTCAGACGACCGTATATTGGCTGGGTTTTTACGGCGAGCCGATATACGGTGTCCTCATCTGCAGGGGGAGGAGGATGGAAGAGCCCGGAGCAGGAACTGAGCTCCCACCCCCTCCCCACCTCCTCTCCACCCCTTGCCATTATTTAGAATGGTAGGGGCGGGACGGGGGCAGAGCTAAGTCCTGGAGCTTAGCTCCGCACCGTCCCGCCTCTCCAATTGGAAATAGTGGCGAGGGGCGGGAGCTCAGTTCCTGCTCCTGGCTCTTCCGACCCCCCCCCCTGCAGACAAGGACACCGTATATCAGCTTGGCGTGAAAACGCAGCCAATACACGGTCGTCTGCATAAGCCCTCAGATTGGGGCATTTAAATGTCGCTGTCAGAATTGACTGCAGCATTTAAAAAGTTAATAGCCACAATCAGCATGAGTGCTTATTGCAGCTGTTACTGGTGGGTTTCAGCTGTAAGAAACAGATGGCACCCGTATTGTATGGAGATGGATCGACCCCTGATTCCCCTCCATACAAACCCCAAAAAGGAAAGGACGTAACTGTACATCCTGTGTTGTTAAGGGGTTAAAGGTTTTTTTTTTATTTCTAAAAGTAGTATAAAAAAAAATTATATGAAATTGATATCACTGTAATGGTACTGACCTACACAATAAAGTGAACATGTCCTTTTTAGTGCACCGTGCATGCCATAAAAACAAAACCCAAAAATGAATAGTATAATTGCATTTTGTTTTCTATTTCAGCCCACTGAACCCCTTAGTGACCGAGCTTTTTTTTGGTTTTTCAATTTTTGTTTTTTTTTTCCTCCCCCCCTTTTAAAAAATCATAAACTCTTTTATTTATCCATTGACATAACTATAAGAAGGCTTGTTTTTTTACAGGACGGGTTGTATTTTTCAATGGTATGGCAAAGGAGCCATATAATGTACTGAAAAACTTTAAAAAAATTCTAAGTGGAAAGAAATTCTGCCATCTTTCAGTGAGTCTTATTTCTACAGCGCACAAAAATGACATGATAACTTCATTCTTTGGGCCAGTACAATTACGATACCAAACTTTTTTTTTTTTGCTCTACTACTTGTATTTTTTCAAACATATTTAATTTTTAAAAATTATTTTCTGCCGCCAACTTCTGGGCGCAATACCTTTTTTATTTTTCCGTCAACATAGTTGCGTGAGGGCTCATTTTTTGCGGAACGTGCTGTATTTTGCGTTGATACCATTTTGGAATTTTTTTAAATTAGTAAATAGAGATGAGCGAGCACCAAAATGCTCGGGTGCTCGTTACTCGGGACGAACTTTTCGCAATGCTCGAGGGTTCGTTTCGAGTAACGAACCTCATTGAAGTCAATGGGCGACCCGAGCATTTTTGTATATCGCCGATGCTCGCTAAGGTTTTCATTTGTGAAAATCTGGGCAATTCAAGAAAGTGATGGGAACGACACAGCAACAGATAGGGCAGGCGAGGGGCTACATGTTGGGCTGCATCTCAAGTTCCCAGGTCCCACTATTAAGCCACAATAGCGGCAAGAGTGGCCCCCCCCCCCGCACTGTCAGTGTAAAGATCGTTCTCCTCTGCCATAGCTGTAACAGCTGTGGCAGAGAAGAACGATGTTTGCCCATTGAATTCAATGGAGCCAGCAATACAGCAGGTTCCACTGAAAGCAATGGGCTGCCGGCAATCGCAGGATGAATTGTCGGGAAGGGCTTAAATATATAAGCCCTTACCTGCAATTCATCCAGAAATGTGTTACAATAAAAATATATACCGGCGTATAAGGCGACGGGGCGTATAAGACGACCCCCCCAACTGTCACCTTATACGCCGGCAATACAGTGGAGCAAAGAATAAAAATCATTACTCACTTCTTCTGATGTTCTGCGGTGCTCCTGCAGGCTGTCGCTCCCTCCTGGTCCCCGGCAGAGCATTGCTTTCTGGACGCAGGGCTTGAAATCCCCGCCTCCAGAAACACACGTGCCTTCAGCCAATCACAGCCATTCAATGACATCATCGCGTAGCTCCGCCCCCGTCACGTGCCGATTCCAGCCAATCAGGAGGCTGGAACCGGCACACATCATGGGGCGGAGCTACGCGATGATGCGTACAAGGGGGCGGAGCCAAAATGCCGATGCTGCCGAGCGGAGCCGAAGGGAGAAGAAGGGAGAAGACGGATCTGCGCAAGCGCGTCTAAAAAGGCAAGAAGACACCGAAATTAGACGGAACCATGGCGACGGGGACGCTAGCAACGGAGCAGGTAAGTGAATAACTTCTGTATGGCTCATATTTAATGCACGATGTCTATTACAAAGTGCATTAATATGGCCATACAGAAGTGTATGACCCCACTTGCTGCCGCGAGACAACCCCTTTAATGACCAGGCCAAATTTTGGAAATCTGATGTGTCACTTTAACATAACTCCATAAAGGTTTTGCATATCCAAGTAATTTTGACATTGTTTTCTAGCCACATATTGTACTTCATTTAGGTGTTAAAAATAGACCAATAGAATTTGTCCGTATTTATTAATAGCGCCAATATTGGGAACATTTTGAAAAAATGGCAATTTTTTCACATCTTCAATTGCAATATAACAAACATGTTGTACAATTTTTTGATGAGATATATATTTCCATCTGTTTACTTTATTCTGGAAGCACATTTAAAAAACGTTAGTTTTTTTTAACAATTATGAGACGTACAAATTTAGCATTCTTTATTAAAATTGCAAAGGCTTATAGGTGTCAGAATGATAGATACCCCTACAAATGACCCTATTAAAAACAAAAACACCCCTTAATGTATTCACTGAGGCATGTCATGAGTTTTTTGGCCCCACGGTTTATTTTAAGAAGTTAATGCAATTTAGAAGAGAAAAAATAATATTTCATATATTTGCAAATGTGTCATTTTGATCAAAGGTTTTATTTTCCATACTGCACGTGAAAATGAGGATTTGAACCCCAAATTAGATAGCCTTGTTTTTCCTATGCTCAGAAACCTACCCATTGTGGCCCTAATATTATGTCTGCATGCACAACAGGGCCCAGAACTAAAAGAACAGCTGGTGGCTTTCAGAATAGAAATTTTGCTTGAAGGTGCCATAGCACACTTGTAGAGCCCTTCAGCAGCCAAAATGATAGAAAACACCCACAATGACCCCATTTTGAAAACTAGACCCCTTAACAAATTAATCTAGTGTTGTAATGCATATTTTGATCACCCAGTTTTTGAATGAATCTAAGCAAAGCAGAAGGAAAAAAATTATGATTTTCATTTTTTCGTTGAAAAAGTTTTTATTAGGACAATATATACATCATAAATGGAGCATATCATTCTGTATTACAACAGACACCACCTTGTACATATTAGAGCGGAAACTCTCTCCTATGTTTAACACACTCTGGCACCCTGCATCTAAATATTCACTGTCCTAGAATTTTACTGAAATAAAAACCTAGCTAACAAACAATAAAACAAAATTGAAAACATAAGAAAATACTAGAAAAATAATAAGAGAGTAACAAAAAGAGGAGAGAGAGATATAAGGAAAGAAGTTAGTAGTGGTGAGGGATTGGTCATCTCCATACCTCAATGGTTGGACTTGCGTCCCCATGAGTTGGAGTCTTCAAGGACTGAACTGACTAGGCCAGGGGTCGGCAGTAAATTATTTACTTGCACGATGACGTCATGCTTCCCCTTTTCCTGAGCAGAAGAGGACGGACAGCACTCCTATGGCGAAACTAGCCCCCAGGCTACCCATTCCGCAGCTCTGGGGGCCGACCTGAAGTCCAGCCAGGGCCGCCAAATCGCGTAAAATCCTTCAGTAGACATGTCCTCGTCCGCTCTTGCCCCCTCATACCTCACCAACTCATTAACCTCCTCCACCCAGTTGCTCCTGGAAGGGTGTGCAGTAGACTACCAGAACCTTGGGATGATTTGTCTGACTCCCTGAACAAAAAAGCAAAGCAAGCCTTTTTTGGCCTTTGAGATAGATCCCAGGAACATAGATAACACTGCTATCTCAAGGGTGAGCCACATTTCCCCACCACATAGGCTGTTGTGTTACCTTGATACATCTTCCCACAAAGCAGCTATCGGCGGGCATTCCCACCAAATGTCGGACATATTTCCTCGTATGTCTAGGCATCTCCAACACACGGGGGAGGCTTGAGGGAACATTTTGTGTAGTCGCTCCAGGGTTCTGTACCAACGTGACACAATCTTGAGATTTTCATTTTTTTATCAATTGTGTTATTTTAAAAACAGGGTTTTTTGTACAGCACACATATGAATGAATACTTGCACCCCAAAATGGATCCCCTTATTTGCTCTGTGTTCTGAAACATAGCCCAATCTGCTTACAGGACACATGGCTAGGCCTATTATGAAGGGAATACCCACTGGCTTTCATGGCACAACTGAATAAATTTCAGGCCCCATTGCACACTTATGCAGAAAAAAGAATGACTCCCTAAAAAGAATTCCCCCCCCCCCCCCTCTTCGGCATTCCCTAAATCCTTAGATAAAATTAATAATGTAAAACTGTGTGGTATGTCTCAAAACAGGGGTAATTACAGAGGCCTACTTAGGATGGTCACATGGGGCAATGAAACGGGTTATGCCTCCTCCTCCTATGCTAGCTGCAAACCCGACACTTTTTTTGGGGGGGTATTGCTTGACCTCAGTGGCAAGAATAGAGTCTCGTAAGCTTGCTGAGGTGCGGCAGTCTCAAACGGAAGGTGCTCAGGAAGCTGCTTCTGTAACTGAAGGAAAGTAATCATTCCCAGGGGCTTCCTGCAAATTATGTAGGCATTATAGGTAGCGATCTGAATAAAGTAGATCAGCGCAGATCAGCGGAGGGGCCCCGAGGCTGAAGATCACATCAGCGGATATCATCAGAGGCCTTAGGTAAGAAGTTTCATCTCCCCTCACTGATCCGATTGGTGAGGGGAGATGAAACTTTACCTTTTTAAACTTTTTTTAAAACTTTTACGTGATTGTCATTTTCCATCGGATAACGGAGATCACGTGATTGGGGACTGCTCACCAGAGCCTCCGGTCACTGCTCCAGGCTCTCAGTGACCTGGACCACTGAGGAAGATATTGTCGGGGGACATCGCCAGAGGCCTTACGTTAGAGGTTTCATCTCACCGATCGTATCCATGAGGAGAGATGAAACGTTAACTTTTTTTACTTTTACATGATCGCATTATCCGTTAAATAACGGCAAGTATGTGACCAGGGAACACACACTGCGGCCCCTGGTGACCGCTCCAAGCTGTGTGCTACCTCCGGTAGCTGATAGTAGGGAGCTCTCATACTCCCGACCCCGCAGCTTTATTCTACAGCTGATGTGTTTTCAAGGCTCTGTGATAAAGCCTAGAGGTATTATTGTATCTTGACGCCACCAGTACTGGTGGAGCCAAGATACAAGGTGTTTGACAGGGGATTGACGCCCCCTGTTTGTGATTGGCTGCACGCCATTGTCCCCTTTCTCGCACTCACAGGTCCTGCTTCTCTCCCCACGGTGACTGTAGGCGGCGTCCCAGCAGCAGCGCTGTCACTGTCTCTGGCGGCCCTTTCTCGGCTTCACAGATTTTGCTGCTGGCCCTGTTGTCACCTCTGCTGCCTTCTATCAGGCCGCTGTGACTCTCCCTGCCAACCGTTTCTCGGCGTGACATCTCATGCACCTGGCCAGGGTTTGAGAGTAGCGGAGCTGTGGGAACGCTGCAACTGTTAAGGTGAGTATACATGCCGCCCCGCTGTGCAGCGCTCACCGATCCGTGCCTCTTAAGTGCCAACCGCCGGCGCTCAGTCTTCCGTGGCACAGCACTGCTGTGAACTCCCGCCCGCCACTGAGCGCGGCGGGCCACGGCACTGCCGTGACCTGAACACCGACGCTCAGCGCTCCGACCCACAGCAGTGCTGTGAACTTTGCTGGTCCTGTGGTAAGAGCCGCCGATAACCGCTCCCTCGCACAGCAGCGCTCTCCCCATCCTCCATGCCGTTGTCCGTTGCCCAGCAGCACTCATAAGTGCCGCCTCTTGCCTTCCTCCATGGCGGCCGGCGATGGCTACAGGATCTGTGAGGGCGAGGATGGGGAGAATGCAGGACAGCCAATCAGGAACAGGAGGCGGCAACCCCCACGTCAAACTCCCTGTATCTTGGCTCCACCAGTACTTCTGGAGACGTCAAGATACAATAATACAAAGCCTAGACATCCAGGACTTGAAAATACGACAATAAGAGGTTAAAACAAGAAGCACAACTGCTGTCTTCCGTGGCACAATTTTTGATCTAGGAAACCCTAAGTGGCCCTTCTTTTGTTTCAGTGACACCCATGTGCTACGATTGAACCCCACACCACTGTACACTATTTCGACAAATTTTTGGGAGTAGCAGTGTTCCCCAGATGTGTGGCTGTATTCTCATGCAATTTGTACGGCTTCGGCTGCTTTGAGGACCAACACGAATTGATTATTCTACTAATCTCTCATCACTAATGCTAACGAGGGACCAGAAAGCAGGAATGGTGGCAGGATCCTTAATGAGGAGGGCACCGAGTAGTTTGACTATATTTTTGTCATGCATAGTCACAGTTTCACTTTAACATTTGAATAGATAGATAAGTGTGCAAAGCAGGTAAAAAACAGTCGGAATGGTTTAATTTAAATAAATTAATTAATTAAAAATTTTAAGAACGTTTTATCAAATATAATGTTTTAAATAGTTTTTCTAATTTGTAAAACGTCTATGACTTTTTGCACTCGGCAACTACATGCAGCATAGTGCACTAAAGAGCAGCATATATTTTTTCACAATTATTTTTAACAATTTTTTATTTTTACCTGTTTTCTAGCCTTTCTGCATTGCAATTAGGACCAATGGACTGTGTTACTTAGGATGAAACTACCAAGTTCCTATAGCAAATCCTCACAGCTTCCCTGGAACAGGAGAGGGGGGGAACAGTTTAAGTTCTTGTAATTATTCTGTCTGGGGAAAGAATGAGGTGTCAAAGTATCAAAGTGAAATTCAAGAGAGTCTCAAGGAGACAGGACTTGCAGGAGAGAAAAGGGAAGTCGAATTGCTCAGCTCTTTGTCATGTTAATAGTAATGAAGTTGAGCAGCAAAGGTTTAGACAATAGGCCAAAGTTACTGTACTATAAACTGTTTCCTGCCACAAAAGATTCTCATGGCACCTTTAACAGGCTTGAAAACTACAAAACCTGGTTTTCCCTGGCTTAATCTATACATCTTAACATGAGATAGATAGATAGATAGATAGATAGATAGATAGATAGATAGATAGATAGATAGATAGATAGATATGGGATAGATAGATAGATAGATAGATATGGGATAGATAGATATGGGATAGATAGATATGGGATAGATAGATAGATAGATAGATAGATATGGGATAGATAGAGAGATAGATATGAGATAGATAGATATGAGTGAGATAGATAGATAGTTATGAGATAGATAGATATGAGATAGATAGATAGATAGTTATGAGATAGATAGTTATGAGATAGATAGATATGAGATAGATAGATAGATATGAGATAGATAGATATGAGGTAGATAGATAGATAGATAGATAGATAGATAGATATGAGATAGATAGATATATTTGAGATAGATAGATAGATAGATAGATATTAGATAGATATGAGATAGATAGATAAATATGGGATAGATAGATAGATAGATCGATAGATATGAGATAGATAGATAGATAGATAGATAGATAGATAGATAGATAGATAGATAGATATGAGATAGATAGATAGATATGAGATAGATAGATAGATAGATAGATAGATAGATAGATAAGCCACCCAAAAATTGTACTTTTACAATTTACATTGTACTGTGTTTTTTGCTGTTCATACACCTGTATCTAATTTTTTACGTATATACATATTGCGTATACTTTTTGGTGTTTATACACATACGTACTTTCAGGTATGTATACACATATGAACTCACACCACCTAAAAATGTTATTGTGTTTGACGGATCAGGACAATAGTAAGGTTCTCATATTAAACACAATACATGGCCATGACTATAAGAGGTACATGGCAGGGATTGATCTGTTGGATCAAGTGCTGGCAAGTTAAAGTAGCTATATGGTAAATCTTAATTAATAACTGTTTTGCATGCTTTGATAATCTTGCAAGCAAAAAAATTAACATTTTGACCGCTGCTATTTTTTTCAAATCTTCTGTAAATTTGGGATTTTTTCAATTAGGAAACACAAAAGATATTGACCAAAATGTACCATTAATGTAAAGTACAATATGTCACAAAAAAATCTTAGAATCACCTAGATAAGTAAAAGCATTCAAAAATATTATTATAATTGAAAGACGAGACTGTGTAATTTAGTACCAAACAAGACCATAAGGGGTTAAGGATAGTTTATTCTTTTTGCATCTATACATTGCTTAACATCAGTTACAATATTTCACCATCTGTGTGCCATAGCAGGACCCTGCTCAAATGAACTTACAATATCCATTGAAATAGCACTGTTTTAGGCCGCCTGCACACGGGCGGATTAGCATTGCGGAATCTGCGACGGGCATCCACCTTCCGGTTCCACAGCAAATACCGTCCATAGCATGCTATGGAAAAGTGATTTTTCTGCACATGAGCTGAAAAAATTACAGTTTCCGCTCGCGGAGGAAAAATTGCAGCACGCTCCATTTAATGTATGGATTCTGCGCAAAAGTCAATGGAAGCTGTCCAATCTGCTGCTCTTCCGCAATTGACATTGCAGAAAGGCTGTGTATTCCGCGTTATCGCTAGGCGATGACATGGGAAGATCAGGAGTTCAACAAAAAAAATCTGTACTGCGCATGTCCGATGGCGAGCCATGTGGACCGTTCCGCAGTACAGAAAAGCAGGTACGTGCGGACGCTGCTGCTTCCAGGGCCGGATTCCGTTGTGGGATTACGCATGCAGAATCTGACCCGCCCATGTGCAGACGGCCTTACTTCAAAAAATCATATCAAAAGTTTAATAGGAGATCTCAGAATCCAGAAATGTATTCCCTTTCTCTTAGCAACATGACAGCAACCAGAAACTAATGCCACATGTCCACGGGTGGTTGGATCCCGTGCAGAGAAATCCCGCACAGGATCCAGCCCTGCTGTAAGCCAGTGGTATCCGCGAGGAATCCCTTCACTTCTGGGTTCGCTTACCGCGCATGGTCCTCACGGCTCGCTGTCGGACATGCGCAGGGCAGGTTTTTGTTTTTCTTTATTTCCTGCTTTCCCCGCAGTATCAGCTTCAATGGAAGCCATCAGTGCGGGATTCCGCACAAAAACAGAGCAAGCTGTGATTTTTTTTTTCTGGACCAAAAGGTCCGCAAAACAGATCCGCATGTTTTAATTGATTTGCAGACACCCATGCATCCTTATGGGTGGCTTGATTTGCAGATCTCCCGTGCTGGTTCCGCAAACAACCCACCCGTGGACATTGAGCCTAAGACTGACCATTTAACAAATATATACTTATTGTCAAAAAATCCCTCCCCTAGAAGGAGTTGTCGGAATCGAATGAAACTTTCTAAATGTGATTGTAGCATTGATATAAGTGATTACAATATCAGAGCAAAAGGATAATTTATTGTGGAAAACTGAACACTTGAAGGGAGGCTCTAGTACCCTGTTATACCGCCTCTAGCTTGGATACAAGATGTGATATGGGGGGCATGGAGGCTCTAGTACCCTTTTGTACTGCCTCTAGTTTAGATACAAGATGTGATACGGGTGGGCATGAAGGCTCGAGTGCCCTGTTGTACTGCCTCTAGCTTGGATACAAAATGTGATACGGGGGCATGGGGGCTCTAGTACCCTGTTGTACCACCTCTAGCATGGATACAAGATGTGATACGGGTGGGCATGGATGCTCTAGTACTCTGTTGGGCTGCCTCTAGCTTGGATACAAGATGTGATATGGGCGGCATGGAGGCTCTAGTACCCTGTTCTACCGCCTCTAGCTTGGATACAAGATGTGATATGGGGGGCATGGAGGCTCTAGTACCCTTTTGTACTGCCTCTAGTTTAGATACAAGATGTGATACAGGTGGGCATGAAGGCTCGAGTGCCCTGTTGTACTGCCTCTAGCTTGGATACAAAATGTGATACGGGGGCATGGGGGCTCTAGTACCCTGTTGTACCACCTCTAGCATGGATACAAGATGTGATACGGGTGGGCATGGATGCTCTAGTACTCTGTTGGGCTGCCTCTAGCTTGGATACAAGATGTGATATGGGCGGCATGGAGGCTCTAGTACCCTGTTCTACCACCTCTAGCTTGGATGTAAGATGTGATATGGGTGGGCATGGAGGCTCTAGTACCCTTTTGTACTGCCTCTAGTTTAGATACAAGATGTGATACGGGTGGGCATGAAGGCTCGAGTGCCCTGTTGTACTGCCTCTAGCTTGGATACAAAATGTGATACGGGGGCATGGGGGCTCTAGTACCCTGTTGTACCACCTCTAGCATGGATACAAGATGTGATACGGGTGGGCATGGATGCTCTAGTACTCTGTTGGGCTGCCTCTAGCTTGGATACAAGATGTGACATGGGCGGCATGGAGGCTCTAGTACCCTGTTCTACCGCCTCTAGCTTGGATACAAGATGTGATATGGGGGGCATGGAGGCTCTAGTACCCTTTTGTACTGCCTCTAGTTTAGATACAAGATGTGATACAGGTGGGCATGAAGGCTCGAGTGCCCTGTTGTACTGCCTCTAGCTTGGATACAAAATGTGATACGGGGGCATGGGGGCTCTAGAACCCTGTTGTACCACCTCTAGCATGGATACAAGATGTGATACGGGTGGGCATGGATGCTCTAGTACTCTGTTGGGCTGCCTCTAGCTTGGATACAAGATGTGATATGGGCGGCATGGAGGCTCTAGTACCCTGTTCTACCACCTCTAGCTTGGATGTAAGATGTGATATGGGTGGGCATGGAGGCTCTAGTACCCTTTTGTACTGCCTCTAGTTTAGATACAAGATGTGATACGGGTGGGCATGAAGGCTCGAGTGCCCTGTTGTACTGCCTCTAGCTTGGATACAAAATGTGATACGGGGGCATGGGGGCTCTAGTACCCTGTTGTACCACCTCTAGCATGGATACAAGATGTGATACGGGTGGGCATGGATGCTCTAGTACTCTGTTGGGCTGCCTCTAGCTTGGATACAAGATGTGATATGGGCGGCATGGAGGCTCTAGTACCCTGTTCTACCACCTCTAGCTTGGATGTAAGATGTGATATGGATGGGCATGGAGGCTCTAGTACCCTGTTCTACCACCTCTAGCTTGGATGTAAGATGTGATATGGGTGGGCATGGAGACTCTAGTACCCTGTTGTACCACCTTTAGCTTGGATGTAAGATGTGATACAGGCAGCATGGAGGCTCTAGCATCATGTTGTACCGCCTCTAGCTTGGATGCAAGATATGATACGGGTGGGCATGAAGGCTCTAGTACCCTGTTGTAACGCTTCTAACTTGGATACAAGATGTGATATGGGTGGGTATTGAGGCTCTAGTACCCTGTTGGGCTGCCTCTAGCTTGGATGTAAGATGTGATACAGGCAATTTGGAAGCACACAGGTTTAGTATGGTATCCTGCGGCATGTCACTCCACATTTTCTGTAACTGAGCCTCTGGATCGTACAAACTCGTAGGCTGTCGAATTTGGCATCCCAGATGGTCCCATACATCTTCGACTGGCAATAAATCTAGCAACCAAACAGGCCACGGAAGTGTGGCAATGCTATGGAGACATTCCTGTCACACCCTTGTTTGTCTGGTCAAGAATTATCCTGCTGGAAAATGCCTTTTGGAAGCCGCCATGAGAGGAACACATGTGGCTACAGGAAATCCTGAACATATCGCTGAGCTGTCATTGTCCCTTGTACGACTACTAGGGGTGACTGACTGTCGTATGCGATGGATCCCAGACCATCACACCCGCAGTGGGTGCGGTATATCACTACACGGCAAAGGCAGGAGTGAGACGTCATCTCCTGGTCTCCAGACATGAACATAGCTGTCATTGGTGCTCAAACTAAACCTGGATTAATCACTAAAGAGAATCTGGTTCCACTCCTTAGCAGTCCAGTTTCTTCATTCACAACACTACTGCAAATGGAGGCGACGGTGTGTGGGTGTCAAAGACAGTACACATAATGGGCACTATGAGATCAAATGCCTGGATATGGTGCTGACAGACACAGGAGCCTATAACAATGGATCAGACGATCCTCCCTCTACTGATGGTCTGTCAAGGGCGTCCTGAGCCCGATCGCCTTGTGTGCGTGCACTAAATGTCCATCAAATATAGAATACGTCATTCCTCTCATTCATAAGGCCCACCCCTGTACTGTACCACATTACATCTCCTCCCTTATCTCTGTGTACCATCCTATCCATGCTCACTGCTCTCCTAATGACGTTAGACTAACAATACATTCACACAGGACAACTGTTGGGTGCATAAACACCCGACAGCCAACCCACCGACTCTTGCTCATGTATTTTTATATGGGAGCGATAGTGGTTCAGAGGATAATTTAAGCAGCAGTATTTAATAGGAAAGGCCGTTCCGAAGAAGGCACCTGGAATAGGGTCACCCAAAAGGATCCAGGGGCTTATATAAACTACAGATGGGACCATGGAGCTAAGGGAAGTGTAATTACAGAGCTCAACTGTGTTGTACTATTGCTGGCTAAAAGGATGAATCTTGCTGCAGTCAGCTATTTGGAATTAAAGGGAAATCACCCAGAAAGGCACATAAGGGCAGCTGTCAGACTGACACTAGGGTATCACTTTAAAGAAGAGCTAAACCTGGTTCCTGCAGCTCCTGCAGTCATTGACACTTTCCCTAGATGGTATAGTGTCATTCAAGATGGGTGTTTGGGATAAATTCATAGTTGCTCTTTTATCAGGACCAGAATGAGATTATATTTTATTTATATACAGAAATAGGAGAAATACAGAAAATACAACAGGTTCCCACGGTTCCAATATATATGGTTCCTCAAATTACGAATTGGAATTATAAATTAAAATGAGAGATATGACAAAGTACTGCCCTCTGATATTACTGCCTCAAAATATTAGATAATGTTGTTTTTCAAGCAAAGAAAATTGACAGTGCATTAATTAATCTGCTAATTGTTCTAATTAATTATTTTTACTTTTCTCAACCTTTTTGAGGAAGAAAAAAATGACAGCATAATGAAGGTGGATGAGTGCATCCAATCAAGTTACTTCTTTCAGTGCTTAGACATAAGTTTGCTGGAGTTTCAATACACTTTAGGAGAGAGTTTTGGGCTGACTGATGACTAATTCACATAAAATTCATTTGCAAGTGAATACAAATTCTGTTGTTAGTTTAACTTAAAAGAGCAAAACAGACTTTTGTTGCCCCAAAGGTTTGCCTATTGCAGAGTGAAAGCTATGGGGATGAACAGACAGGAAAATTGCAATGGCAAGTGAAGTGTGCCAGGGTCAGTGTTATGTAAATGTCTTTTGTATTCTCATTAATGTAGTATAGAATTATAACAAAAGGGGGACAGGGTAGGAAGTTCATTTTGTTATGTTTTAGCAGCTTTTATTTCAAAGGGAAATTCTTTTTTAGTGTTGTCTGGAGTCTAAACACCATAATAAACTGGCTGGGCATAAAGTGCTTCGGGAGACTACTCTGTGATGCCGCAAGCATTCCATTAGAAGGCCTAAATGGTAAGGCACAGCTAGTTTCCCATTTACATGGATGGACCATTGTCTTTTTATTTCATTTTAACACCCAAAGTGCTGGATAATGTCGTCATCATATTTAAAGGAGGTTGTCTCACGAATGCAAGTTAGCCCTTAACCACAGGAAAGGGGATAATTTGC
This sequence comes from Eleutherodactylus coqui, assembly GCF_035609145.1. Classification (NCBI taxonomy): domain Eukaryota; kingdom Metazoa; phylum Chordata; class Amphibia; order Anura; family Eleutherodactylidae; genus Eleutherodactylus; species Eleutherodactylus coqui. The sequence continues at coordinate 200,045,229 of NC_089837.1, forward strand.
TGATCGGTGGGGGTCTAACTGCTAGGGCCCCTGCCGATCCCGAGAACAGGGGTCTATTGTATCTAGGAATGAATGGAGCAGCAGTTGCAGTGGGACTACCAGAAATAGCCAAGCTCAAGCACTCAGCATTTTCTGGCAATCTCATTGAAATGGAAGACATTTGTGACCGCTGCTCCTTTTATTGTTGAATGCCCCGGACTCCGTTTTTCCCATGGGGTGGGCGCTCCTAAGAGCAGCTTCGGGCTGTATGGGAGAATTTTTAAAACCTTTTTCTTTACATTACTTGTCATATACACAATGTGTATTTTATTCAGAAGTAAGGCTTCCTGCACATGGGCGGAAATTCCACGGCGGGATTTCCTGCAGAATTTCTGCCCGTGCCCGCCTGCATAGGATTGTATTACAAAATGTAATCCTATGCAGACGGCTGTGGTTTGTCCGCGTGAAAACGCATGCGGAAAACAAATCACGGCATGTTCTATTTCACTCCTGGCACGCTGGTCTCGCTCTGCGCATGCACCGGCTGGACGGCAGCCGGCACATCACAGAGCCGAAGCCGCGGAAGCAGGTGAGACCCGCACTGGTCCCTAAAGGGACGCGGGTCGGATCCCGCTGCAAGAATTCTCACAGGGGATCCGACCCGGCCGTCTGCAGGCGGCCTAATTATATTATAAGTTTGTGTTAACTACATAGAAATAACCATTCATCATGCTTTGCCTGCAGAGTAGTTACTTTCAAGTGAGGCAAACCCAACACCCCTACAATACAACATATTCGTCTTTGTCCTCTGTCTGCACTACTACTATAAGATTCATAGCAACAGATCAGCAAATCTTCTAATTTAGGGCTTTAACAGACAAATGTATGCACAAATACGCTTGCTGCAAAAGAGCGTATTTGTGCATAAACAAGGTTTGGAGATGGCCCTAAGCAGGCCGATACGCGAGTGCCAGCACATAGTACTGTAATTTTTGCGCTTGAAATGTCACTTCACACACACACACACACACACACGTTACTCCCATTCCATGGAATAGAATGGCTATTTAAAGCCAAATTAGGGCCAGGTATCTTTTTTTGTACAAGGGTTGTCACACCCTTAACCGTGAGTTTTTTAAACCTGCCATAGACTTCTATGGCAGCTTTCTGCGTAACCTGTCAGGTCCTATCTTTTTTAGCAGGGATTGCAGTCAGTGACGGCAGGGAGCATGTTATCAGGTAGGGTAAAGAGGGGTTTGGTTTAGGAGATGCGGTATGTCTCCCTGAAGAGGTGCGTTTTTGGAGCACGCTTGAAGTTTTGTGTGTCAGGGATTGTGAGAATAGTTTGGGGTAGCGCATTCCAGAGGACTGCTGCTGCTCGGGAGAAATCTTGGAGGCGGGAATGAGAGGTTCGAATTTAAGGGGTGCCTAATCTCATTTTGTTAGCAGAGCGGAGGGAGCAGGCTGGGTGGTAGATTGAGATGAAGAAGGCAATGTAGGGCTGTGCTGTGGAGAGCTTTATGGATGAAGGTAATGAGCTTGAATTAAATTCTATATTTGAATTGAATTGAATTCTATATTTGACGGGCAGCCAGCGCAGTGACATCTTTGAAAATAGTGTTGATTAAAAAAAAATCCCAAACTTTTTGTGTCTTCAGCTCCTATGCAGACACGTGTGTCTCCATGGTTATGGAGCAGCAACAAAACCCTGTGTGTTGCCTGATCTTACAGTCATGTGTTACTTTCATCAATCTGTCCATTCTTAGTCATAACCTACAGAGAGTAGAAAGAAGGGGTAAATAGAAGGAAGTAACACATGGCTACCAGGTCTTACTACACACAGACTCAGTGTTTGAATAATGGATACAAATGTTATATTGCACTAACTGCTGTAACTAATAAGCAACCTGGAAGCCTTACCACAACAAACAACTAAAATACAATTGTTTGAATAATCGGGTACTGATATATAAACATAAAAAAACAAAATGTATACACACTGCCGCAGATTTCCTCAGACTGATGTTTCATACCCTGTCTAAGTGCTCCTTCTAACGAGCGTAGGCACAAAAGTGCTCGCTCCTGTGAAACGTATTTGTGCAGTGAGGACAGATTTAAACAAGCCTAGGCACAACTACACTCCCCAGCACGAGCGCAGTGGCACCTGAACGAGGGGAAATTCTTCCCCTTTATCATAAAACCGTGCTTGCAAGTTGAGGGCAAAAACACATGGGTGTGATAATCACAGCCGCATAACGGGACAAAACGAAACCACTGATTTCAGTGGTTTTGTTTTCACTAACTCTTTTCCAAGCAGTTATTGCTATGACCGAAAAAAGATAGGACATGTCGGAAAAATCGTGTGGAACATTTCTAAACCCTTTTTTTCAAACTTCTGCGCTCTGGCATGGTGAAGGGGAAGAAATTTTCCTCATTAAGGCACACCTACTCTTTGTGCCGGCGAGTGTAGTTGCCCGTATGGCTGTGTGTTTTCGCCCTGATGGTGGTAATTGTGAAATAAGAGTTGTTCTAACCATGACAGATCTGTAGTAGTGTAGTCATTAGTCATTTTGTCACTTACTACTTTGGGTCGGTTTAAGTGTAAAGTGTTTAGTGCCTAATATTTCTGTTTGCAGGTAAACTCTAAAAACATTTGGATTCAATATTGTCCTATAGAAAAATATTTCAAAAGATTACCATGGATCTGTTATACCCCAAGATGGAGCTTGGTCCAGTGCAATAAGTGGCAGTTAGCAGACTGGCAGATTTATTTAAGTCTGGCTTCACACAGGCATAAGCGCATTTGTGCCATGTGTTTCTGCGATGGGCGTTGTACATTTGTGCACGCCTGTGCATGTTTGGTGGCTCCTGCACACAGGCGATTTTGTTCGGTCACAGAAACCGGATCCATTAAAACCCATTGGGTTCCCTCACATGGAGCTTTTTTGCACCCGCATTGACGCTAGGTGCAAAAAATACGCGACATACTCTATTTTTGTGCGCATTTACGCACCTGAGGCCCCATAGAAGTCTATGGGCTGCGCAAAACTGCACTTGTCCCTTACTAAATTGTGTACTGAAAGTCGATTTTATGGTGTTAATCAATAACATCAGGAATGAATTAGGTGGCCCTGCCTGTTCAAACATAGAGCAGTTGTCCCGCAGCGATGTGAACAGACCCGGCAATGCATAAAAGTACACTAGTTCCGCTCGCAAGAGAACCTGATAGTGCCCTATTTGGAGCACAATTCCGTCACTCTGATGCAAGCGTTACAGTGTCACGCTTGTCAACAGGAGCCCTTTTGCGTGTGCAAGAAAACATGCAAGTATGTTGCCATTGATTTCAGTGGGCAATTAAGTAAAATTTGTGCTATGTTCATGTGCAATATGCATGAAAATAGAACATGCTGCATATTTTTTTTGCACAAATAAAATGCGTGCGCAAAATACGCCTATGTGAATGAACTCATTGAAATCAATGGGTTGTATTCACTGCGTACTATTTTGCATGCGCAATACGTTGCGTAAATATGTTCGTGTGAATAAGCCCTAAGGAGTGAGATAGAGCAAACCACCTTCACAGAAGAATAGAATTAGAATATGATTCCACATCTGGAAGTCCCAGATTGCCATGCGTTATTATTTTCATCATCAGTTAGTGGGATTGAAAAGGTTTTCCTTTTTTGCCAAAAAAAATGTTACGGATGGACTGAAAAACAGAATGAGGTACAAATATGAAGATCATTTGAATGGTGTATAAAATAACAGGAAGAACCTACTGTAGGTCCACGAGATAATAGACAAGTTGTAATCTTGTAGAAGACTGAATTGTTTTCAATAAAGGAGCACAATTATCCTGTTAAAAGAGGGGAAGAACATGTCAAAGTTTTGACCCCAAAGTATTTTATAGACCTAGAAAGCTACTGGAAGGGTGATTTCTCTTGAATTTGTCAATGCTGCAAGTTTTTTGATACTTAAAGTCTTAAATTTACTATAATTGATTTTAATGCTGAATAGTTGATTGAACTTGTCAATGATAGAGCAGTGCAGTCTCAGGATTAGTAAAAGCAAATCATTTGCAAAGTCAGCAGTATTATGAGTTGTATTGCCAAATGACTTGGATATTTTCATCTTGTGTAATATGTTGTATAAATGTTTTCATTACCATTACAAACAAAGAGGGGGATAGAAGACATCCTTCTCTTGTCTCATTGTAAATGTTGAAACTGGGGGAAAAGATACCCTTCATTCAAATGGCCCTTTTACACGGGCCGGCAGTTGGGTAAACAACTGTACAAGCACTGATACACTGCTAAGGTCGTTAGCGCTCGTGCAGAGCAGTTATACAGGGTCCGCGGGCTTCACGCTGAGCGCTACACCTCCAATATGAGCGGTGCATCTCAGAAGGGGAAATAAAAAATGAAAAAGAATCACATGGTCCTATATGAGCGGGGAGCGTTTACACAGAACGAGATGCCAGCGATTCAGCAATGGTTTTTAAACTGACTAAAAAGTCAACTTAAAAACCTGTGAAGGAATAGTGAGCAATTTCTGTGCATTCACACTGCACGATTATCGCTCAAATTCGTTTGTTTGAATGAATTTTGAGCAATAATCTTCTGTGTAAATGGCCCACTGGAAAGATAATACACGTAGAATATGACATCAGTAAGGGGAAGTGGAATATTTCAAGTGAATGGTTCATATATAGCCAATCAACCCTATCAAATGCCCTCTTGCCATCTATGCAGAGAAGGACCAATGGGGTATTTCTATGTCTTGCATAATAACTTGTATTTAGCAATGTATGAATTTTCTCTTTGGTCTCTCTATCTGAAACAAAGCATCTTTGAACATGGTTGCTTAGGGAAGTTAAGACCTGTTGTACACGTGAGACAAGAAGATTGGCCAATATTTTAATGCTGTATTTGCGTTAAACTGGCCTGATAGCTAATGCAACATTCAGAATCCTCCCGTTCTTTTTGTAGGATAGTAATTTGAACTTTTAGCACCTATTCAGGGAGGGAGGCACTGTGAAATAAATCACTGAAAGGCTGGGTTCACACGGGGCAGATTTGCCGCGGAAATTCCATGCGGAGTTTCGCCACGGCAAATCCGCATGCTGCCGCTAATCCCGGGATTAGCCAGCCATGTGGACGATATTTCTCAGAAATCTCGTCCACACGGGACGGCAAATCCGCTGCGACTAAGCCAGCAGAAGCCGCTGGTGCGGCGCGGATTTGCCGACTGCAGCATGTCCATTCTTTTTTCCGTTCCGCTGCGGCCGCGCTCTCCTCTATGGGAGCACCAGCCGCAGCGAAAGAGCGAGCTGCCGGGCCGCTTCAATGTCGCCACAGGTTTTTCCGCGGCGGTTCTCCCGGCGGAAATGTCGCGGTTTTTGCTGCGGCCAAACCGCGACATTTCCGTCAGGAATTCGCCCTGTGTGACCGTGGCCAAAAGGTTTGTCATGTGAGGTAGAAGGATATCCTTAAAGGAGATGTCTCGAGGAAGCAGTGAATTTTTTTTTTTGCCCAGTCCCCCTAATTAAACATACATTACTAATTACCCCTGTAAATTACTTTCCTAGCTGGTTTCTACTTACCGTTCCAGCGTTTCAGCAACTTATAAAACTTTTTCCCAAGATGGCCGCCAGCTCTTTTCGCATCGCTTGCTGTAGCCCGACGTGCGCGCTCCCGAGACGCTACCAGCTGTGTCTCCATGGCAACCAGACGCCCCGCAGCCGCCGACCGGACCCCTGGAGTGAACACGGCCGACCTGTCACCCACCGCCAGGCAGAAGGTAACCGGCGCAGCCCCCCCCCCCCCCCCCCGGCCCAGCGCTAGTTCCCCCGGCGCAGCGACAGCCCCCCCGTCACAGCGGCAGCCCCCCCGGCCTAGCGCTAGTTCCCCCATCACAGCAGCAGCCCCCCCCGGCCCAGCGACAGCCCCCCCCCCGGCCTAGCGCTAGTTCCCCCATCACAGCGGCAGCCCCCCCCGGCCCAGCGACAGCCCCCCCCGGCCCAGCGCTAGTTCCCCCGGCGCAGCGGCAGCCCCCCCCCATCGCAGCGGCAGCCCCCCCCCGGCCCAGCGCTAGTTCCCCCGGCGCAGCGACAGCCCCCCCATCGCAGCGGCAGCCCCCCGGCGCAGCCCGGCGCAGCGGCAGCCCCCCCCGGCCCATCACTTACCAGGACAGCTGGACGGCGGGACAGCTGGGCGGCTTCTCCGGACAGCTCGGCAGCTCTGCACCTTCCTCTAACAGAGGAAGGTACAGAATGGCCGCTCCAGCGCGCTCCCGAGCAGTGACAGCTCGTCTGCGCATGCGCAGAAGAGCTGTAGCGGGGAGCACACTGAAGCGGCTCGTGCTGAATGGAGAAGACCGGACTGCGCAAGCGCGTCTAAAAAAGCAAGCTGCCGGCGAATTTAGACGGAACCATGGAGACGAGGACGCTAGCAACGGAGCAGGTAAGTGGAATAACTTCTGTATGGCTCATATTTAATGCACGATGTATATTACAAAGTGCATTAATATGGCCATACGGAAGTGTATAACCCCACTTTGTTTCGCGAGACCACCCCTTTAAATCTTTTGCAATAACATACTGTAAGCTCATCAGGACCCAGACTTTTGCCTGGGGTGAGACTAAACAATATATCCTTGATATTTTTGTATGATTATTGGGTCAAGAAGGGAAGAGGTGTCCTCTTTAGTTAGGAGACGTAGAGATAATGAGCCTAGGAAGGACTTAATTTAGGATTCTCTCTGTACTTTCTGTTTTGTTGCTTCATTAGTTCACATACCATAGAGATTTACATAGTGGGACTGGAACTCTCAAGCAATTTCCCCTTTTAGAGGAAGTATGCTGATCTGATGTGGGATTGAGCCTGATGGATGGCTTCCATTGACTACAATGGAAGCCAGACGCACGGTTTTCTGCGGCAATTAGAATATGCCACGGTTTCTTTCACACTGTGGAATACTGCAGCGTGAACATTGAACTATTAGGCCGGATGCCCACAGCCAGAGCGAGATTCTGCCGTGGCATTAAGCCGCAATCGCCAGCGGGGATAAACGAAAAAATCCCCGCTAGCAATTGCGGAATACATGTGTTATTCCGCGGTCGCCGGGAGGTCTCCATTAATACTGTAACACCGCGGAATAATGCAGTAGAATAGAACATGCCGCAGTGTAAGGCTGCCTGTCCACAGGCGATTTTTCTCTGCGTTTTCTGCAGTGAATGCAGGGGAAGGCAGTGAACGCTTTCTATAGACTACTATGGAAAGCGCAGCCCCGCTGTCCACGAGCGATTCTCCACGAGCGGGATTTAAATCGCAGCATGCTGCAATTTGCCAAGATTCTCCGGGGTGAGCCTATCTGTCAGATAGGCTCAGGAGGAGAGCCGTCAGCTCTCCCCACCGGCGGCTTCCATGATGGAGATGTGTGGCGGGATATCACTACGCCCGTGGACAGGAGCCCTAAATACTTGGCAGAATCGCGCTTGCGGGCACTGAGCTATTAGGTTGAATAGAACCTAATAGCAGCTTTTTCTGTCGCGAATTTACCCTGCGTGAACCGCAGCAGAAATCTGGACATGGGCATTAGCCCGGGCGATATGTCACTGCGTTATCTACGGCGATAATCCGACCGCGGGTAACGCAGTGACTGCTTTCCATTGACTTAACTATGGAAAGCGCAGCCCACTGTCCACGAGCGGAGAATCATAGTGATTCTACGCTAGCGGGACTCACATCGCGGCATGCTGCGATTTGCCACAATTCTCCACGGTGAGCCTATCTATCAGATAGGTTCACAACAGAGACCTGTCAGTTCTCCCCCCTGCTCCTGTGGACAGGGGGCCTTATAATGCCCACGGACGGATTTCTGCCGTGCTTCACGCTGCTATTATCACGCTGCTATTAGGTTCTATTGAACCTAAGGGCTAATGCCCACGGCTGGATTTCTACTGCGGTTCAGGCAGCGTAAATCCAAGGCGGAAAAACCCTGCAATTAGGTTCTATTGAATCTAATAGCTCAGTGCCCACAAGCGTGATTCTGCTGGGGATTTAGGGCTCCTGTCCACGGGCGTAGGATATCCTGCGGCAGATATCCGCTGCGGGAGCTGCCGCCAGGGAGCAGGCTCACCGCGGAGAATTCAGGCGAATCGCAGCACGCTGCGATTTAAATCCCGTGAGCAGAGGATCGCCTAATAGCTCAATGTTCACTCTGCAGAATTCTGCAGCGTGAAAGAAACCGCGGCATGTTCTAATTGCCACGGAAAAACGTGCGTCCGGCTTCCATTGTAATCAATGGAAGCCGTCCATCACATGATACTTTCACTGTGAGCACAGCGGAAGTATCGCGTGATTATGTGCCATTGCCCACGTCATCGCCCACTGCTGGTGCGTCATGCGATCCGGAGAAGTGAGTATGGGGTCTTGTGGGACTCTGCTGCGATATTCTGCTGGCGGAGTCTACCACGGCCGTGGGAATGAGGCCTAAGGGCTCCTGCCCATGGAAGGAGCGGGATATGCCCGAGGTTTAACGCTGTGGGAATTAAGCGGACATAACCAAAAAGTCCCTGCTGGCGGTGTCCGGGGGGACAATACAGAGATCTCTCCCATCATCTGTTTACACCCAGGATTGTGACTGTAAGGGCTCCTGCAAACTGTTGAGAGCAATATCGGGGCATGAATCATGGCCCGATATCGTCCTCAAAATTCTTCTGAAAACCCCTGGATGTGAGGCGTTTTCACATAGAAACAGCCTTGGATCACTGCGAGGGTTCTCTCTCGGACGCTGCAGGGGGGGATGCTGCCACTCTCCTCCCCGCTGTCACAGCTGGCCAACCTACAGTGGTAGCATCCGCAGCTTCAGGGCCGGCCCCGCTTCCAGCGGCATGTGGGTGGGGACCAGGAGGATGAGGCAGGGGATCGAGCTCAGGGAGGACGTCTGCGGCAGCCATTCTGCCGCTAATGGAGTGTCCATCAACTCAGGACTGCCATTATTTTGGTGGAGACATAATGCACCAGTACTGATCACTGCTGGGGTCGATGGCATAGCAGCAGGGAATCAGATACACCAATGTTGTAGGATACCATATGCTGGAGGTTCAAGACCAAAGTGGATCTTGAGCCCACTATTTTTAAGTTGAGATACACCAATACTGGCATCTAGAAAGCCTACAGAATTTATTTAGCAGCCGGGCATGTCCACATACATACTGTATATTATCTCTAGATTTTTTCGCAGTGTGTTTTGTAACAGTTGCAGAACAATCTAATGCAATGCAAGACCATGTCTGTCTGAGCAGCTCACTAGGAGTTATGGGATACCAATAGTAGTATGACATGGATAAAAATAACCTACAAATAGTGTATTTTATGCCAATCATGGTAATCAGTCCTCAATTTTGACCCCTTGCTAGCCATGGGTGGCAAAAACTATTTCATTCAACAGAGGATTAAAATCCGGATTATTCTTAATGTTCTGTGGGTTTTATATCGGCCATTTTTGCTTGTTGGGGCAGCAGTGTGGCAGAGCAGTTAGAGTCTGATAGATCAGTCTACGGACTATTAGTATCCAGTAACTTCTAGGATGCGTCTTAGTGAGAAATCAGTCATGACTTAAATGTAACAATGTGCACCAAATGTTTGGCCCAAAGTAAGCCAACCAATAGGGGGTGTAGAGTTACAGCTCCTGCACACTTGCGCATTTTTTAATGCGATATTGCTGCGTTTTTTTCACACGATTGTCAATGGGACTTTCTAATGTTAAAAACACATCGCACAGAAATCGCAAAGCACAAATTTGCAATGCGTTTTTAACATTAGAAAGTCCCATTGACAATCATGTAAAAAAAAGCAGCGATATCGCAGCGTTAAAAAAACGCAAATGGGTGTGAGCCCTTAGATAGAGGTGTCTGAGGATGCATTAAATTTATCATCCAGTATTGGACATGCTGATAAATATGGCACATTTTTAGACTGGCTGGTCTGAATTTACACTATTAGACCTGATTAGTGCATCTGCGATGATCCTATTGATTATTGCTGAAGATTTATGAAAACTGTCAAGCAAGCAGCTTTCATTTTTCAATAGCAGAATATGCAGTGAAAGCTGCATTGTGATTGGTTGCTAGGGGCAACAAAGATAAGTGTTCTCTTAAAACGTGTCACAATGGATAAGCCCCGCCCCCTGCGTGTTATACTAGCCATTAAGATTCCATGACGCATCATTTCCATCTGCCACCCGAGGAAAACAGATCGTCCGCTGGCCACCTGCTGCCGTAAAATATGAAGATCGAGAAACCTGTGCGGACCCACGAACAGACGGAGAGCGGACTCCAGTGAAGGTGAAGGTGCAATACAGCTCATACTTACATGTAGTTGTAGTTGGGCTTTCTGTTACTCAGGGCAAAGATTTCATTCCCTGCCCCATCTTCAGTCTAAATACCCCGGCCAGGGTCAGTTGGTGCCCCTCCTGATAATACAGTGCACCCCCAGTACTACCATGGAAGCCCCTTGCTACACCCATTCCAAAGGGTACACGGGACTCTTTATTGCCCCATAGCAACCAATCACAGCGCAGCTCTCATTTTATCTCAGCAGTATAAAAAATGAGAGCTGAACCGTGATTGGTTGCTATGAGCAACGAGGACCGATTTGATAAATTAGGCCATGAAAGTTAATGGCAGCCATACCCCAGAATATTCTCTATCCAGAGGGACAGTCAGAGAGCCTATATGGGCATTGTTACTTCAGTTGCCATTTTAGTGCAGTCAGTTAGAGGGAGAGGGCATACAGACCTGAATGTAAATCAAGCCAATAAGTCAGAAGGTGGAAAAAGGTGGAATGTAAAGAGAAACAGGATAACTGGAGGGCGAGGAGAGATTTATTATATGAAGTAAATAAAACGTGATTAATGCAAATAACTGAAATCCCTGGAAATAGAAGAAATCTGAATGGTATAATTATGATTGTGTATGTAACGACTATGCCGCACTGTACATTGTATAATGGGGGTAAATACAAACCTCAATGCTGTACATTACACATAATCTAAGTAAGGCCTCCTGCACATGGGTGGATTTGGATTGCGGAGTCCGCAGTGGGTGTTCACCTCCGGACTCCACAGAAAATGCGTCCCACAGCATGCAATGGCAAAACACCATTTCATCTCCACAAGCAGAAATCGATTGCGATTTTCCGCTCACAGAGAAGAAATCTCAGCATGCTGCGATTTTGTGCAGGCTACGCACAAAGTTGAAGTCAATGGAACTATCCATCCTGCGGCACTCCCGCAGTGACCACTGCAGAAGTATTGTGGGATTGGCATTATTGCAGAGCGACAGAGTGCCATCCAGCACATCCACAGCGCTTAACAGAAGACACCGGACAGGTACAACAGGGGTGACCGGATGGGTATTGGGTTGATCTCCGCTTCGGGAATCCCACATGTGGGATCCGAGCCACCTGTGTGCAGGAGGCCTAGCAGTCTCTTCCGTCAGCCGCAGTAACGGGTCCTCAGTTGGGACTCTCAACTCGCAACAGATAGCAAAAATGGCCTATATAATACCAACAGAACAGCAGTGTAATTAGTGAAAGCTGCAATGTGATTGGTTGCTATGGGCAACAAAGACAACTGACTTTAGATGATGTCATACATCTCCCATTGTCACAATGGATACCCCCCCCCCTGTGTGTTAGATTAGTTGTTATATCCCATGATGCATCATTTTCAACTGCCAACCATGGAAAACAATGGATCACTCGCCATTTATCTGCCACGGTAAAATATGAAAAAACCTGTGTGGACCAGCCAATACAAAGTCCTGACGGTGTGAAGGTATTGAACGCTCAGGCTTTGGCAGAATCAGAATTAGGGTGCCATTACTAGAACATAAACTATGGGTTAGGGCCCATTTACATGGGCCGATGATCGCTAAAAGATCGCTCAAACGACAGTTTGAGTGACAGCTTTGAGAGATCATTTTGCATAAACTATTAGGTAGCTACTCAGCTAAGTAAGTACCAATTAAGTGTGCAAATGAAGCCTTTAGCTGAATGCAGTTAATAGCCTGAGGGCTATTATCTGAGCTCAGATCCTTTGTTCTCCATGGGGAAACAATGCTATCAGCACTCCCCGTGGAGAACTGCTGATAAGGCTGACAGACGATTTTTAGGTTGGACTAAATTTAACAATCAGCTAGCAGTGCATGAAAAGCGCACGATGGGCAAATATTTAGATGCAATGATTATCGCTAAAACAATCACCAATTAGCGATTTTTTGTTTTTTTAGCGATTTCATTTCCTGCCCCACCTCTATGTCTTCATTAGGCCTGAGGTTTGTTGGTGCCCCTCCTGGTACCCAATATTAGGGCTAGATACTTTGCAAGCCCACCTGCTACACCCACTCCCGGGGGGACACAAACTTACTGCGAGCCATACCCCCAAATGTGTTATATTCATAGCGACAGTCAGAGAGCCAGTATGGGCATTGTTACCGCTGTTGCCATGGTAGCAGCAGCCATTTTGGTAAATGGGTATGCAGCTACTGGGCCTAAATGTAGACAGAGAAAAGGTAACATGGGAAATGATAGAACATAAAGAGAAACAACAACCTGCGACGGCGGAGAGATCCGTTTTATAAATCGTTAAATGATTAGTACAAATTCCTTAAACCAGCGGGATCAGAAGAGAAATATGAGTCAGGCGATATAATTACTATTATTCTATTATAAAGTGCCAAACATACTACATAGCGCTGTACAAGAGGGGAAACCACAGGACAATAAGGGTCACCTCCATACATGCGGCTCGTACGTCGTACTTCATAGATAATCCATCATCCTGAATTCTCTAACAGCGTAGTTTTATAAAGGTATTTTCTCCTAACATTTCTACATTTCTTCTTAGGGGGTCTTCCATCTGCTACAGAAACATACAACACCTGGAAGCAACAACCTATCAGAGAAATGGAGCTCGATGTGAAGATGAAGATGTAATCCTGCCGCTATCTCCTGCTGGATAAGTCATTAGTAGTTAGGGTTGCCCCTTAAATGTCCCCAATAGCAATAGTACGCCCCTCAATGGCCCCAATAGCAATACTGTGCCCCCTTATGGCCCCAATAGCAACAGTGCGCCCCCTTTATGGCCCCAATAGCAACAGTGCGTCCCCTTAATGGCCCCAATAGCAACAATGTGCCCCCTTAATGGACCCAATAGCAACAGTGTACCCTCTTAATGGCCCCAATAGGAATAGTGCAGGAGGGAAGTGGTGGTGTTGGGGTTTGTGGGATATGGGGGGGGTAGTGATGGTTGGGGGCTGTTGGGGGATAGGGAGTGAGGGTGGTGGGGTGGTATGTGGGATAGGGAAGGAGGTGATTGGGGTAAGTGGGATAGGGAGGGAGGTGGTGGGGGGTATGTGGGATAGGTAGGGTTTGTAATGGGCAAGTAGTTTTACTCTCGAATCCAGATTTTGTTTGTTGAGTCAAATTTGGCCTGATGCTTACATCTACTGATTACCCAGTACTGACTCCAGGGCTTGTTGTTTTCCTTGTTGCCTGTTTGCTCCACCAGTCAGCGACTACTTTGGAGATGCAATCTAGGGATTCGTAGCAGCGAAGTCCAGATCCCTGTACAGGGGTTAAAGGGTGAAAACCTGCAGTCCCTAGATCCTGCTATCCAGAGTAGCCAGCGCCAAGTCTGGCTGTGGAAATGCAGTTGCTGAACAGGCAATTCCGAACACAACAATGTTACGGGAATTAAGCATTATAGGAAATGTGAGAGTAAATAATTAGAAGTTAAAGGGGTTTTCCAGTGAAATACTATTGATGAACTGTCATCAGGATAGGTCATCAGTAGTTGATTGGTCAGCGTCCGTCGCTCAGGACCCTGACCAATCAGCTGAGCGGGGTATGCTGTTAGCACCGCAATAACACAAAGGTCGGAGCCGAAGTCTCCACGCCAATCTATATGTCGTGGCCGGTGCTTGTAACTGCAGGCATGGCTCTTATTGATTTCAATGAGAGCCGTGCTTGCAGTTACAAGCGCCGACAACTACACAGAGGTCAGCTCAGAGACTTCCGCTCCAACCTCTGTGTTATTGCAGCACTGACAGCATGCGCCCACTCAGCTGATCAGTAGGAGTCCCGAGTAAAGGACCCCAGCCGCTCAACTATTGATGACCTATCCTGATAATAGGTCATCAATAGTATTTCACTGGAAAACCCCTTTAAGTTCGAGATGGTATATGGGGAGGAGGGGCAGGGTTTGTGGGATTGGGACGGAGGTGGTGGGGATTTGTGACATAGGGAGGGAGGTGGTGGGGATTTGTGGGATTAGGGAGGGAGGGTGTGTATAGGACAAGTAGTTTTACTCATTGATGCCGATTCTGTTTGTTGAGTCTAATTTGGCCTGATGCTTATCTCTTCTGATTACCCAGTACTGACTCCACAGCTTGTTGGTTTCTTTGTTGCCTGTTTGCTCCACCAGTCAGCAACTACTCTGGAGATGCAACCTAGGGATTCGTAGCAGTGAAGTCCAGATCCCTGTACAGAGGTTAAAGGGTGAAAACCTGCAGTCCCTAGACCCTGCTATCCAGAGTAGCCAGCGCCAAGTCTGGCTGTGGAAATGCAGTTGCTGAACAGGCAATTCCGAACACAACAATGTTACGGGAATTAAGCATTATAGGAAATGTGAGAGTAAATAATTAGAAGTTAAAAGGGTTTTCCAGTGAAATACTATTGATGAACTGTCATCAGGATAGGTCATCAGTAGTTGATTGGTCAGCGTCCGTCGCTCAGGACCCTGACCAATCAGCTGAGCGGGGTATGCTGTCAGCACAGAAATAACACAGAGATCAGAGCAGAAGTCTCCACGCCGACCTATATGTCGTGGCTGGCGCTTGTAACTGCAGACACAGCTCTCATTGATTTAAATGAGAGCCGTGCCTGCAGTTAAAAGCGCCGAACACTACATGGAAGGGCGGCATGGAGTCTTCCGCTCCAAATACACAGAGGTCGGAGCGGAAGCCTACGCGCCAATGTCCACATAGTGGCCTGCGTTTGTAACCGGGCACAGCTCGCGTTGATTTTAATGAGAGCCATGCCTGCAGTAACAAGCACCGGCCACTACACAGAGGTCAGCGCAGAGACTTCCGCTGCTTCTGCTCCAACCACTGTTTTATTGCGGCACTGACAGCATGCGCCCTGCTCAGATGATCGGTCGGGGTCCCGAGCGACAGACCTCAGCTGATCAACTATTGATGACCTATCCTGATAATAGGTCATCAATAGTATTTCACTGGAAAACCCCTTTAAGTTCGAGATGGTATATGGGGAGGAGGGGCACGGTTTGTGGGATAGGCAGGGAGGTGGTGGGGATTTGTGGGATTAGGGAGGGAGGGTGTGTATGGGACAAGTAGTTTTACTCACTGATGCCAATTCTGTTTGTTAAATTTAATTTGGCCTGATGCTTATCTCTACTGATTACCCAGTACTGACTCCAGGGCTTGTTGTTTTCTTTGTTGCCTGTTTGCTCCACCAGTCAGCGACTACTTTGGAGATGCAATCTAGGGATTCGTAGCAGCGAAGTCCAGATCCCTGTACAGGGGTTAAAGGGTGAAAACCTGCAGTCCCTAGATCCTGCTATCCAGAGTAGCCAGCGCCAAGTCTGGCTGTGGAAATGCAGTTGCTGAACAGGCAATTCCGAACACAACAATGTTACGGGAATTAAGCATTATAGGAAATGTGAGAGTAAATAATTAGAAGTTAAAGGGGTTTTCCAGTGAAATACTATTGATGAACTGTCATCAGGATAGGTCATCAGTAGTTGATTGGTCAGCGTCCGTCGCTCAGGACCCTGACCAATCAGCTGAGCGGGGTATGCTGTCAGCACAGAAATTACACAGAGATCAGAGCAGAAGTCTCCACGCCGACCTATATGTCGTGGCTGGCGCTTGTAACTGCAGACACAGCTCTCATTGATTTCAATGAGAGCTGTGCCTGCAGTTACAAGCGCCGAACACTACATGGAAGGACGGCATGGAGTCTTCCGCTCCAAATACACAGAGGTCGGAGTGGAAGCCTACGCGCCAATGTCCACATAGGGGCCTGTGTTTGTAACCGGGCACAGCTCGCGTTGATTTTAATGAGAGCCATGCCTGCAGTAACAAGCACCGGCCACTACACAGAGGTCAGCGCAGAGACTTCCGCTGCTTCTGCTCCAACCACTGTTTTATTGCGGCACTGACAGCATGCGCCCTGCTCAGATGATCGGTCGGGGTCCCGAGCGACAGACCTCAGCTGATCAACTATTGATGATCTATCCTGATAATAGGTCATCAATAGTATTTCACTGGAAAACCCCTTTAAGTTCGAGATGGTATATGGGGAGGAGGGGCACGGTTTGTGGGATAGGCAGGGAGGTGGTGGGGATTTGTGGCATAGGGAGGGAGGTTGTTGGGATTTGTGGGATTAGGGAGGGAGGGTGTGTATGGGACAAGTAGTTTTACTCACTGATGCCAATTCTGTTTGTTAAATTTAATTTGGCCTGATGCTTATCTCTACTGATTACCCAGTACTGACTCCAGGGCTTGTTGTTTTCTTTGTTGCCTGTTTGCTCCACCAGTCAGCGACTACTTTGGAGATGCAATCTAGGGATTCGTAGCAGCGAAGTCCAGATCCCTGTACAGGGGTTAAAGGGTGAAAACCTGCAGTCCCTAGATCCTGCTATCCAGAGTAGCCAGCGCCAAGTCTGGCTGTGGAAATGCAGTTGCTGAACAGGCAATTCCGAACACAACAATGTTACGGGAATTAAGCATTATAGGAAATGTGAGAGTAAATAATTAGAAGTTAAAGGGGTTTTCCAGTGAAATACTATTGATGAACTGTCATCAGGATAGGTCATCAGTAGTTGATTGGTCAGCGTCCGTCGCTCAGGACCCTGACCAATCAGCTGAGCGGGGTATGCTGTCAGCACAGAAATAACACAGAGATCAGAGCAGAAGTCTCCACGCCGACCTATATGTCGTGGCTGGCGCTTGTAACTGCAGACACAGCTCTCATTGATTTCAATGAGAGCTGTGCCTGCAGTTACAAGCGCCGAACACTACATGGAAGGACGGCATGGAGTCTTCCGCTCCAAATACACAGAGGTCGGAGTGGAAGCCTACGCGCCAATGTCCACATAGGGGCCTGTGTTTGTAACCGGGCACAGCTCGCGTTGATTTTAATGAGAGCCATGCCTGCAGTAACAAGCACCGGCCACTACACAGAGGTCAGCGCAGAGACTTCCGCTGCTTCTGCTCCAACCACTGTTTTATTGCGGCACTGACAGCATGTGCCCTGCTCAGATGATCGGTCGGGGTCCCGAGCGACAGACCTCAGCTGATCAACTATTGATGACCTATCCTGATAATAGGTCATCAATAGTATTTCACTGGAAAACCCCTTTAAGTTCGAGATGGTATATGGGGAGGAGGGGCACGGTTTGTGGGATAGGCAGGGAGGTGGTGGGGATTTGTGGCATAGGGAGGGAGGTTGTTGGGATTTGTGGGATTAGGGAGGGAGGGTGTGTATGGGACAAGTAGTTTTACTCACCGATGCCAATTCTGTTTGTTAAATTTAATTTGGCCTGATGCTTATCTCTACTGATTACCCAGTACTGACTCCAGGGCTTGTTGTTTTCTTTGTTGCCTGTTTGCTCCACCAGTCAGCGACTACTTTGGAGATGCAATCTAGGGATTCGTAGCAGCGAAGTCCAGATCCCTGTACAGGGGTTAAAGGGTGAAAACCTGCAGTCCCTAGATCCTGCTATCCAGAGTAGCCAGCGCCAAGTCTGGCTGTGGAAATGCAGTTGCTGAACAGGCAATTCCGAACACAACAATGTTATGGGAATTAAGCATTATAGGAAATGTGAGAGTAAATAATTAGAAGTTAAAGGGGTTTTCCAGTGAAATACTATTGATATACTGTCATCAGGATAGGTCATCAGTAGTTGATTGGTCAGCGTCCGTCGCTCAGGACCCTGACCAATCAGCTGAGCGGGGTATGCTGTCAGCACAGAAATAACACAGAGATCAGAGCAGAAGTCTCCACGCCGACCTATATGTCGTGGCTGGCGCTTGTAACTGCAGACACAGCTCTCATTGATTTAAATGAGAGCAGTGCCTGCAGTTACAAGCGCCGAACACTACATGGAAGGGCGGCATGGAGTCTTCCGCTCCAAATACACAGAGGTCGGAGCGGAAGCCTACGCGCCAATGTCCACATAGTGGCCTGCGTTTGTAACCGGGCACAGCTCGCGTTGATTTTAATGAGAGCCATGCCTGCAGTAACAAGCACCGGCCACTACACAGAGGTCAGCGCAGAGACTTCCGCTGCTTCTACTCCAACCACTGTTTTATTGCGGCACTGACAGCATGCGCCCTGCTCAGATGATCGGTCGGGGTCCCGAGCGACAGACCTCAGCTGATCAACTATTGATGACCTATCCTGATAATAGGTCATCAATAGTATTTCACTGGAAAACCCCTTTAATTTCGAGATGGTATATGGGGAGGAGGGGCACGGTTTGTGGGATAGGCAGGGAGGTGGTGGGGATTTGTGGCATAGGGAGGGAGGTTGTTGGCATTTGTGGGATTAGGGAGGGAGGGTGTGTATGGGACAAGTAGTTTTACTCACTGATGCCAATTCTGTTTGTTAAATTTAATTTGGCCTGATGCTTATCTCTACTGATTACCCAGTACTGACTCCAGGGCTTGTTGTTTTCTTTGTTGCCTGTTTGCTCCACCAGTCAGCGACTACTTTGGAGATGCAATCTAGGGATTCGTAGCAGCGAAGTCCAGATCCCTGTACAGGGGTTAAAGGGTGAAAACCTGCAGTCCCTAGATCCTGCTATCCAGAGTAGCCAGCGCCAAGTCTGGCTGTGGAAATGCAGTTGCTGAACAGGCAATTCCGAACACAACAATGTTACGGGAATTAAGCATTATAGGAAATGTGAGAGTAAATAATTAGAAGTTAAAGGGGTTTTCCAGTGAAATACTATTGATGAACTGTCATCAGGATAGGTCATCAGTAGTTGATTGGTCAGCGTCCGTCGCTCAGGACCCTGACCAATTAGCTGAGCGGGGTATGCTGTCAGCACAGAAATAACACAGAGATCAGAGCAGAAGTCTCCACGCCGACCTATATGTCGTGGCTGGCGCTTGTAACTGCAGACACAGCTCTCATTGATTTAAATGAGAGCCGTGCCTGCAGTTACAAGCGCCGAACACTACATGGAAGGGCGGCATGGAGTCTTCCGCTCCAAATACACAGAGGTCGGAGCGGAAGCCTACGCGCCAATGTCCACATAGTGGCCTGCGTTTGTAACCGGGCACAGCTCGCGTTGATTTTAATGAGAGCCATGCCTGCAGTAACAAGCACCGGCCACTACACAGAGGTCAGCGCAGAGACTTCCGCTGCTTCTGCTCCAACCACTGTTTTATTGCGGCACTGACAGCATGCGCCCTGCTCAGATGATCGGTCGGGGTCCCGAGCGACAGACCTCAGCTGATCAACTATTGATGACCTATCCTGATAATAGGTCATCAATAGTATTTCACTGGAAAACCCCTTTAAGTTCGAGATGGTATATGGGGAGGAGGGGCACGGTTTGTGGGATAGGCAGGGAGGTGGTGGGGATTTGTGGCATAGGGAGGGAGGTTGTTGGGATTTGTGGGATTAGGGAGGGAGGGTGTGTATGGGACAAGTAGTTTTACTCACCGATGCCAATTCTGTTTGTTAAATTTAATTTGGCCTGATGCTTATCTCTACTGATTACCCAGTACTGACTCCAGGGCTTGTTGTTTTCTTTGTTGCCTGTTTGCTCCACCAGTCAGCGACTACTTTGGAGATGCAATCTAGGGATTTGTAGCAGCGAAGTCCAGATCCCTGTACAGGGGTTAAAGGGTGAAAACCTGCAGTCCCTAGATCCTGCTATCCAGAGTAGCCAGCGCCAAGTCTGGCTGTGGAAATGCAGTTGCTGAACAGGCAATTCCGAACACAACAATGTTACGGGAATTAAGCATTATAGGAAATGTGAGAGTAAATAATTAGAAGTTAAAGGGGTTTTCCAGTGAAATACTATTGATGAACTGTCATCAGGATAGGTCATCAGTAGTTGATTGGTCAGCGTCCGTCGCTCAGGACCCTGACCAATTAGCTGAGCGGGGTATGCTGTCAGCACAGAAATAACACAGAGATCAGAGCAGAAGTCTCCACGCCGACCTATATGTCGTGGCTGGCGCTTGTAACTGCAGACACAGCTCTCATTGATTTCAATGAGAGCTGTGCCTGCAGTTACAAGCGCCGAACACTACATGGAAGGACGGCATGGAGTCTTCCGCTCCAAATACACAGAGGTCGGAGTGGAAGCCTACGCGCCAATGTCCACATAGTGGCCTGTGTTTGTAACCGGGCACAGCTCGCGTTGATTTTAATGAGAGCCATGCCTGCAGTAACAAGCACCGGCCACTACACAGAGGTCAGCGCAGAGACTTCCGCTGCTTCTGCTCCAACCACTGTTTTATTGCGGCACTGACAGCATGCGCCCTGTTCACATGATCGGTCGGGGTCCCGAGCGACAGACCTCAGCTGATCAACTATTGATGACCTATCCTGATAATAGGTTATCAATAGTATTTCACTGGAAAACCCCTTTAAGTTCGAGATGGTATATGGGGAGGAGGGGCACGGTTTGTGGGATAGGCAGGGAGGTGGTGGGGATTTGTGGCATAGGGAGGGAGGTTGTTGGGATTTGTGGGATTAGGGAGGGAGGGTGTGTATGGGACAAGTAGTTTTACTCACTGATGCCAATTCTGTTTGTTAAATTTAATTTGGCCTGATGCTTATCTCTACTGATTACCCAGTACTGACTCCAGGGCTTGTTGTTTTCTTTGTTGCCTGTTTGCTCCACCAGTCAGCGACTACTTTGGAGATGCAATCTAGGGATTCGTAGCAGCGAAGTCCAGATCCCTGTACAGGGGTTAAAGGGTGAAAACCTGCAGTCCCTAGATCCTGCTATCCAGAGTAGCCAGCGCCAAGTCTGGCTGTGGAAATGCAGTTGCTGAACAGGCAATTCCGAACACAACAATGTTACGGGAATTAAGCATTATAGGAAATGTGAGAGTAAATAATTAGAAGTTAAAGGGGTTTTCCAGTGAAATACTATTGATGAACTGTCATCAAGATAGGTCATCAGTAGTTGATTGGTCAGCGTCCGTCGCTCAGGACCCTGACCAATTAGCTGAGCGGGGTATGCTGTCAGCACAGAAATAACACAGAGATCAGAGCAGAAGTCTCCACGCCGACCTATATGTCGTGGCTGGCGCTTGTAACTGCAGACACAGCTCTCATTGATTTCAATGAGAGCTGTGCCTGCAGTTACAAGCGCCGAACACTACATGGAAGAACGGCATGGAGTCTTCCGCTCCAAATACACAGAGGTCGGAGTGGAAGCCTACGCGCCAATGTCCACATAGTGGCCTGTGTTTGTAACCGGGCACAGCTCGCGTTGATTTTAATGAGAGCCATGCCTGCAGTAACAAGCACCGGCCACTACACAGAGGTCAGCGCAGAGATTTCCGCTGCTTCTGCTCCAACCACTGTTTTATTGCGGCACTGACAGCATGCGCCCTGTTCAGATGATCGGTCGTGGTCCCGAGCGACAGACCTCAGCTGATCAACTATTGATGACCTATCCTGATAATAGGTCATCAATAGTATTTCACTGGAAAACCCCTTTAAGTTCGAGATGGTATATGGGGAGGAGGGGCAGGGTTTGTGGGATAGGGAGGGAGGTGGTGGGGATTTGTGGCATAGGGAGGGAGGTGGTGGGGATTTGTGGGATTAGGGAGGGAGGGTGTGTATAGGACAAGTAGTTTTACTCACTGATGCCGATTCTGTTTGTTGAGTCTAATTTGGCCTGATGCTTATCTCTTCTGATTACCCAGTACTGACTCCACAGCTTGTTGGTTTCTTTGTTGCCTGTTTGCTCCACCAGTCAGCAACTACTCTGGAGATGCAACCTAGGTATTCGTAGCAGTGAAGTCCAGATCCCTGTACAGAGGTTAAAGGGTGAAAACCTGCAGTCCCTAGATCCTGCTATCCAGAGTAGCCAGCGCCAAGTCTGGCTGTGGAAATGCAGTTGCTGAACAGGCAATTCCGAACACAACAATGTTATGGGAATTAAGCATTATAGGAAATGTGAGAGTAAATAATTAGAAGTTAAAGGGGTTTTCCAGTGAAATACTATTGATATACTGTCATCAGGATAGGTCATCAGTAGTTGATTGGTCAGCGTCCGTCGCTCAGGACCCTGACCAATCAGCTGAGCGGGGTATGCTGTCAGCACAGAAATAACACAGAGATCAGAGCAGAAGTCTCCACGCCGACCTATATGTCGTGGCTGGCGCTTGTAACTGCAGACACAGCTCTCATTGATTTAAATGAGAGCAGTGCCTGCAGTTACAAGCGCCGAACACTACATGGAAGGGCGGCATGGAGTCTTCCGCTCCAAATACACAGAGGTCGGAGCGGAAGCCTACGCGCCAATGTCCACATAGTGGCCTGCGTTTGTAACCGGGCACAGCTCGCGTTGATTTTAATGAGAGCCATGCCTGCAGTAACAAGCACCGGCCACTACACAGAGGTCAGCGCAGAGACTTCCGCTGCTTCTGCTCCAACCACTGTTTTATTGCGGCACTGACAGCATGCGCCCTGTTCAGATGATCGGTCGTGGTCCCGAGCGACAGACCTCAGCTGATCAACTATTGATGACCTATCCTGATAATAGGTCATCAATAGTATTTCACTGGAAAACCCCTTTAAGTTCGAGATGGTATATGGGGAGGAGGGGCAGGGTTTGTGGGATAGGGAGGGAGGTGGTGGGGATTTGTGGCATAGGGAGGGAGGTGGTGGGGATTTGTGGGATTAGGGAGGGAGGGTGTGTATAGGACAAGTAGTTTTACTCACTGATGCCGATTCTGTTTGTTGAGTCTAATTTGGCCTGATGCTTATCTCTTCTGATTACCCAGTACTGACTCCAGGGCTTGTTGTTTTCTTTGTTGCCTGTTTGCTCCACCAGTCAGCGACTACTTTGGAAATGCAATCTAGGGATTCGTAGCAGCGAAGTCCAGATCCCTGTACAGGGGTTAAAGGGTGAAAACCTGCAGTCCCTAGATCCTGCTATCCAGAGTAGCCAGCGCCAAGTCTGGCTGTGGAAATGCAGTTGCTGAACAGGCAATTCCGAACACAACAATGTTACGGGAATTAAGCATTATAGGAAATGTGAGAGTAAATAATTAGAAGTTAAAGGGGTTTTCCAGTGAAATACTATTGATGAACTGTCATCAGGATAGGTCATCAGTAGTTGATTGGTCAGCGTCCGTCGCTCAGGACCCTGACCAATTAGCTGAGCGGGGTATGCTGTCAGCACAGAAATAACACAGAGATCAGAGCAGAAGTCTCCACGCCGACCTATATGTCGTGGCTGGCGCTTGTAACTGCAGACACAGCTCTCATTGATTTAAATGAGAGCAGTGCCTGCAGTTACAAGCGCCGAACACTACATGGAAGGGCGGCATGGAGTCTTCCGCTCCAAATACACAGAGGTCGGAGCGGAAGCCTACGCGCCAATGTCCACATAGTGGCCTGCGTTTGTAACCGGGCACAGCTCGCGTTGATTTTAATGAGAGCCATGCCTGCAGTAACAAGCACCGGCCACTACACAGAGGTCAGCGCAGAGACTTCCGCTGCTTCTACTCCAACCACTGTTTTATTGCGGCACTGACAGCATGCGCCCTGCTCAGATGATCGGTCGGGGTCCCGAGCGACAGACCTCAGCTGATCAACTATTGATGACCTATCCTGATAATAGGTCATCAATAGTATTTCACTGGAAAACCCCTTTAAGTTCGAGATGGTATATGGGGAGGAGGGGCACGGTTTGTGGGATAGGCAGGGAGGTGGTGGGGATTTGTGGCATAGGGAGGGAGGTTGTTGGCATTTCTGGGATTAGGGAGGGAGGGTGTGTATGGGACAAGTAGTTTTACTCACCGATGCCAATTCTGTTTGTTAAATTTAATTTGGCCTGATGCTTATCTCTACTGATTACCCAGTACTGACTCCAGGGCTTGTTGTTTTCTTTGTTGCCTGTTTGCTCCACCAGTCAGCGACTACTTTGGAGATGCAATCTAGGGATTCGTAGCAGCGAAGTCCAGATCCCTGTACAGGGGTTAAAGGGTGAAAACCTGCAGTCCCTAGATCCTGCTATCCAGAGTAGCCAGCGCCAAGTCTGGCTGTGGAAATGCAGTTGCTGAACAGGCAATTCCGAACACAACAATGTTACGGGAATTAAGCATTATAGGAAATGTGAGAGTAAATAATTAGAAGTTAAAGGGGTTTTCCGGTGAAATACTATTGATGAACTGTCATCAGGATAGGTCATCAGTAGTTGATTGGTCAGCGTCCGTCGCTCAGGACCCTGACCAATCAGCTGAGCGGGGTATGCTGTCAGCACAGAAATAACACAGAGATCAGAGCAGAAGTCTCCACGCCGACCTATATGTCGTGGCTGGCGCTTGTAACTGCAGACACAGCTCTCATTGATTTCAATGAGAGCTGTGCCTGCAGTTACAAGCGCCGAACACTACATGGAAGGACGGCATGGAGTCTTCCGCTCCAAATACACAGAGGTCGGAGTGGAAGCCTACGCGCCAATGTCCACATAGGGGCCTGTGTTTGTAACCGGGCACAGCTCGCGTTGATTTTAATGAGAGCCATGCCTGCAGTAACAAGCACCGGCCACTACACAGAGGTCAGCGCAGAGACTTCCGCTGCTTCTGCTCCAACCACTGTTTTATTGCGGCACTGACAGCATGCGCCCTGCTCAGATGATCGGTCGGGGTCCCGAGCGACAGACCTCAGCTGATCAACTATTGATGACCTATCCTGATAATAGGTCATCAATAGTATTTCACTGGAAAACCCCTTTAAGTTCGAGATGGTATATGGGGAGGAGGGGCACGGTTTGTGGGATAGGCAGGGAGGTGGTGGGGATTTGTGGCATAGGGAGGGAGGTTGTTGGGATTTGTGGGATTAGGGAGGGAGGGTGTGTATGGGACAAGTAGTTTTACTCACTGATGCCAATTCTGTTTGTTAAATTTAATTTGGCCTGATGCTTATCTCTACTGATTACCCAGTACTGACTCCAGGGCTTGTTGTTTTCTTTGTTGCCTGTTTGCTCCACCAGTCAGCGACTACTTTGGAGATGCAATCTAGGGATTCGTAGCAGCGAAGTCCAGATCCCTGTACAGGGGTTAAAGGGTGAAAACCTGCAGTCCCTAGATCCTGCTATCCAGAGTAGCCAGCGCCAAGTCTGGCTGTGGAAATGCAGTTGCTGAACAGGCAATTCCGAACACAACAATGTTACGGGAAATAAGCATTATAGGAAATGTGAGAGTAAATAATTAGAAGTTAAAGGGGTTTTCCAGTGAAATACTATTGATGAACTGTCATCAGGATAGGTCATCAGTAGTTGATTGGTCAGCGTCCGTCGCTCAGGACCCTGACCAATTAGCTGAGCGGGGTATGCTGTCAGCACAGAAATAACACAGAGATCAGAGCAGAAGTCTCCACGCCGACCTATATGTCGTGGCTGGCGCTTGTAACTGCAGACACAGCTCTCATTGATTTAAATGAGAGCCGTGCCTGCAGTTACAAGCGCCGAACACTACATGGAAGGGCGGCATGGAGTCTTCCGCTCCAAATACACAGAGGTCGGAGCGGAAGCCTACGCGCCAATGTCCACATAGTGGCCTGCGTTTGTAACCGGGCACAGCTCGCGTTGATTTTAATGAGAGCCATGCCTGCAGTAACAAGCACCGGCCACTACACAGAGGTCAGCGCAGAGACTTCCGCTGCTTCTGCTCCAACCACTGTTTTATTGCGGCACTGACAGCATGCGCCCTGCTCAGATGATCGGTCGGGGTCCCGAGCGACAGACCTCAGCTGATCAACTATTGATGACCTATCCTGATAATAGGTCATCAATAGTATTTCACTGGAAAACCCCTTTAAGTTCGAGATGGTATATGGGGAGGAGGGGCACGGTTTGTGGGATAGGCAGGGAGGTGGTGGGGATTTGTGGCATAGGGAGGGAGGTTGTTGGCATTTGTGGGATTAGGGAGGGAGGGTGTGTATGGGACAAGTAGTTTTACTCACCGATGCCAATTCTGTTTGTTAAATTTAATTTGGCCTGATGCTTATCTCTACTGATTACCCAGTACTGACTCCAGGGCTTGTTGTTTTCTTTGTTGCCTGTTTGCTCCACCAGTCAGCGACTACTTTGGAGATGCAATCTAGGGATTCGTAGCAGCGAAGTCCAGATCCCTGTACAGGGGTTAAAGGGTGAAAACCTGCAGTCCCTAGATCCTGCTATCCAGAGTAGCCAGCGCCAAGTCTGGCTGTGGAAATGCAGTTGCTGAACAGGCAATTCCGAACACAACAATGTTACGGGAATTAAGCATTATAGGAAATGTGAGAGTAAATAATTAGAAGTTAAAGGGGTTTTCCAGTGAAATACTATTGATGAACTGTCATCAGGATAGGTCATCAGTAGTTGATTGGTCAGCGTCCGTCGCTCAGGACCCTGACCAATCAGCTGAGCGGGGTATGCTGTCAGCACAGAAATAACACAGAGATCAGAGCAGAAGTCTCCACGCCGACCTATATGTCGTGGCTGGCGCTTGTAACTGCAGACACAGCTCTCATTGATTTCAATGAGAGCTGTGCCTGCAGTTACAAGCGCCGAACACTACATGGAAGAACGGCATGGAGTCTTCCGCTCCAAATACACAGAGGTCGGAGTGGAAGCCTACGCGCCAATGTCCACATAGTGGCCTGTGTTTGTAACCGGGCACAGCTCGCGTTGATTTTAATGAGAGCCATGCCTGCAGTAACAAGCACCGGCCACTACACAGAGGTCAGCGCAGAGACTTCCGCTGCTTCTGCTCCAACCACTGTTTTATTGCGGCACTGACAGCATGCGCCCTGTTCAGATGATCGGTCGTGGTCCCGAGCGACAGACCTCAGCTGATCAACTATTGATGACCTATCCTGATAATAGGTCATCAATAGTATTTCACTGGAAAACCCCTTTAAGTTCGAGATGGTATATGGGGAGGAGGGGCAGGGTTTGTGGGATAGGGAGGGAGGTGGTGGGGATTTGTGGCATAGGGAGGGAGGTGGTGGGGATTTGTGGGATTAGGGAGGGAGGGTGTGTATAGGACAAGTAGTTTTACTCACTGATGCCGATTCTGTTTGTTGAGTCTAATTTGGCCTGATGCTTATCTCTTCTGATTACCCAGTACTGACTCCACAGCTTGTTGGTTTCTTTGTTGCCTGTTTGCTCCACCAGTCAGCAACTACTCTGGAGATGCAACCTAGGGATTCGTAGCAGTGAAGTCCAGATCCCTGTACAGAGGTTAAAGGGTGAAAACCTGCAGTCCCTAGATCCTGCTATCCAGAGTAGCCAGCGCCAAGTCTGGCTGTGGAAATGCAGTTGCTGAACAGGCAATTCCGAACACAACAATGTTATGGGAATTAAGCATTATAGGAAATGTGAGAGTAAATAATTAGAAGTTAAAGGGGTTTTCCAGTGAAATACTATTGATATACTGTCATCAGGATAGGTCATCAGTAGTTGATTGGTCAGCGTCCGTCGCTCAGGACCCTGACCAATCAGCTGAGCGGGGTATGCTGTCAGCACAGAAATAACACAGAGATCAGAGCAGAAGTCTCCACGCCGACCTATATGTCGTGGCTGGCGCTTGTAACTGCAGACACAGCTCTCATTGATTTAAATGAGAGCAGTGCCTGCAGTTACAAGCGCCGAACACTACATGGAAGGGCGGCATGGAGTCTTCCGCTCCAAATACACAGAGGTCGGAGCGGAAGCCTACGCGCCAATGTCCACATAGTGGCCTGCGTTTGTAACCGGGCACAGCTCGCGTTGATTTTAATGAGAGCCATGCCTGCAGTAACAAGCACCGGCCACTACACAGAGGTCAGCGCAGAGACTTCCGCTGCTTCTGCTCCAACCACTGTTTTATTGCGGCACTGACAGCATGCGCCCTGTTCAGATGATCGGTCGTGGTCCCGAGCGACAGACCTCAGCTGATCAACTATTGATGACCTATCCTGATAATAGGTCATCAATAGTATTTCACTGGAAAACCCCTTTAAGTTCGAGATGGTATATGGGGAGGAGGGGCAGGGTTTGTGGGATAGGGAGGGAGGTGGTGGGGATTTGTGGCATAGGGAGGGAGGTGGTGGGGATTTGTGGGATTAGGGAGGGAGGGTGTGTATAGGACAAGTAGTTTTACTCACTGATGCCGATTCTGTTTGTTGAGTCTAATTTGGCCTGATGCTTATCTCTTCTGATTACCCAGTACTGACTCCACAGCTTGTTGGTTTCTTTGTTGCCTGTTTGCTCCACCAGTCAGCAACTACTCTGGAGATGCAACCTAGGGATTCGTAGCAGTGAAGTCCAGATCCCTGTACAGAGGTTAAAGGGTGAAAACCTGCAGTCCCTAGATCCTGCTATCCAGAGTAGCCAGCGCCAAGTCTGGCTGTGGAAATGCAGTTGCTGAACAGGCAATTCCGAACACAACAATGTTATGGGAATTAAGCATTATAGGAAATGTGAGAGTAAATAATTAGAAGTTAAAGGGGTTTTCCAGTGAAATACTATTGATATACTGTCATCAGGATAGGTCATCAGTAGTTGATTGGTCAGCGTCCGTCGCTCAGGACCCTGACCAATCAGCTGAGCGGGGTATGCTGTCAGCACAGAAATAACACAGAGATCAGAGCAGAAGTCTCCACGCCGACCTATATGTCGTGGCTGGCGCTTGTAACTGCAGACACAGCTCTCATTGATTTAAATGAGAGCAGTGCCTGCAGTTACAAGCGCCGAACACTACATGGAAGGGCGGCATGGAGTCTTCCGCTCCAAATACACAGAGGTCGGAGCGGAAGCCTACGCGCCAATGTCCACATAGTGGCCTGCGTTTGTAACCGGGCACAGCTCGCGTTGATTTTAATGAGAGCCATGCCTGCAGTAACAAGCACCGGCCACTACACAGAGGTCAGCGCAGAGACTTCCGCTGCTTCTACTCCAACCACTGTTTTATTGCGGCACTGACAGCATGCGCCCTGCTCAGATGATCGGTCGGGGTCCCGAGCGACAGACCTCAGCTGATCAACTATTGATGACCTATCCTGATAATAGGTCATCAATAGTATTTCACTGGAAAACCCCTTTAAGTTCGAGATGGTATATGGGGAGGAGGGGCACGGTTTGTGGGATAGGCAGGGAGGTGGTGGGGATTTGTGGCATAGGGAGGGAGGTTGTTGGCATTTGTGGGATTAGGGAGGGAGGGTGTGTATGGGACAAGTAGTTTTACTCACTGATGCCAATTCTGTTTGTTAAATTTAATTTGGCCTGATGCTTATCCCTACTGATTACCCAGTACTGACTCCAGGGCTTGTTGTTTTCTTTGTTGCCTGTTTGCTCCACCAGTCAGCGACTACTTTGGAGATGCAATCTAGGGATTTGTAGCAGCGAAGTCCAGATCCCTGTACAGGGGTTAAAGGGTGAAAACCTGCAGTCCCTAGATCCTGCTATCCAGAGTAGCCAGCGCCAAGTCTGGCTGTGGAAATGCAGTTGCTGAACAGGCAATTCCGAACACAACAATGTTACGGGAATTAAGCATTATAGGAAATGTGAGAGTAAATAATTAGAAGTTAAAGGGGTTTTCCAGTGAAATACTATTGATGAACTGTCATCAAGATAGGTCATCAGTAGTTGATTGGTCAGCGTCCGTCGCTCAGGACCCTGACCAATTAGCTGAGCGGGGTATGCTGTCAGCACTGAAATAACACAGAGATCAGAGCAGAAGTCTCCACGCCGACCTATATGTCGTGGCTGGCGCTTGTAACTGCAGACACAGCTCTCATTGATTTCAATGAGAGCTGTGCCTGCAGTTACAAGCTCCGAACACTACATGGAAGAACGGCATGGAGTCTTCCGCTCCAAATACACAGAGGTCGGAGTGGAAGCCTACGCGCCAATGTCCACATAGTGGCCTGTGTTTGTAACCGGGCACAGCTCGCGTTGATTTTAATGAGAGCCATGCCTGCAGTAACAAGCACCGGCCACTACACAGAGGTCAGCGCAGAGACTTCCGCTGCTTCTGCTCCAACCACTGTTTTATTGCGGCACTGACAGCATGCGCCCTGTTCAGATGATCGGTCGTGGTCCCGAGCGACAGACCTCAGCTGATCAACTATTGATGACCTATCCTGATAATAGGTCATCAATAGTATTTCACTGGAAAACCCCTTTAAGTTCGAGATGGTATATGGGGAGGAGGGGCAGGGTTTGTGGGATAGGGAGGGAGGTGGTGGGGATTTGTGGCATAGGGAGGGAGGTGGTGGGGATTTGTGGGATTAGGGAGGGAGGGTGTGTATAGGACAAGTAGTTTTACTCACTGATGCCGATTCTGTTTGTTGAGTCTAATTTGGCCTGATGCTTATCTCTTCTGATTACCCAGTACTGACTCCACAGCTTGTTGGTTTCTTTGTTGCCTGTTTGCTCCACCAGTCAGCAACTACTCTGGAGATGCAACCTAGGGATTCGTAGCAGTGAAGTCCAGATCCCTGTACAGAGGTTAAAGGGTGAAAACCTGCAGTCCCTAGATCCTGCTATCCAGAGTAGCCAGCGCCAAGTCTGGCTGTGGAAATGCAGTTGCTGAACAGGCAATTCCGAACACAACAATGTTACGGGAATTAAGCATTATAGGAAATGTGAGAGTAAATAATTAGAAGTTAAAGGGGTTTTCCAGTGAAATACTATTGATATACTGTCATCAGGATAGGTCATCAGTAGTTGATTGGTCAGCGTCCGTCGCTCAGGACCCTGACCAATCAGCTGAGCGGGGTATGCTGTCAGCACAGAAATAACACAGAGATCAGAGCAGAAGTCTCCACGCCGACCTATATGTCGTGGCTGGCGCTTGTAACTGCAGACACAGCTCTCATTGATTTAAATGAGAGCAGTGCCTGCAGTTACAAGCGCCGAACACTACATGGAAGGGCGGCATGGAGTCTTCCGCTCCAAATACACAGAGGTCGGAGCGGAAGCCTACGCGCCAATGTCCACATAGTGGCCTGCGTTTGTAACCGGGCACAGCTCGCGTTGATTTTAATGAGAGCCATGCCTGCAGTAACAAGCACCGGCCACTACACAGAGGTCAGCGCAGAGACTTCCGCTGCTTCTGCTCCAACCACTGTTTTATTGCGGCACTGACAGCATGCGCCCTGTTCAGATGATCGGTCGTGGTCCCGAGCGACAGACCTCAGCTGATCAACTATTGATGACCTATCCTGATAATAGGTCATCAATAGTATTTCACTGGAAAACCCCTTTAAGTTCGAGATGGTATATGGGGAGGAGGGGCAGGGTTTGTGGGATGGGGAGGGAGGTGGTGGGGATTTGTGGCATAGGGAGGGAGGTGGTGGGGATTTGTGGGATTAGGGAGGGAGGGTGTGTATAGGACAAGTAGTTTTACTCACTGATGCCGATTCTGTTTGTTGAGTCTAATTTGGCCTGATGCTTATCTCTTCTGATTACCCAGTACTGACTCCACAGCTTGTTGGTTTCTTTGTTGCCTGTTTGCTCCACCAGTCAGCAACTACTCTGGAGATGCAACCTAGGGATTCGTAGCAGTGAAGTCCAGATCCCTGTACAGAGGTTAAAGGGTGAAAACCTGCAGTCCCTAGATCCTGCTATCCAGAGTAGCCAGCGCCAAGTCTGGCTGTGGAAATGCAGTTGCTGAACAGGCAATTCCAAACACAACAATGTTATGGGAATTAAGCATTACACGAAATGTGAGAGTAAATAATTAGAAGCTAAAGGGGTTTTCCAGTGAAATACTATTGATATACTGTCATCAGGATAGGTCATCAGTAGTTGATTGGTCAGCGTCCGTCGCTCAGGACCCTGACCAATCAGCTGAGCGGGGTATGCTGTCAGCACAGAAATAACACAGAGATCAGAGCAGAAGTCTCCACGCCGACCTATATGTCGTGGCTGGCGCTTGTAACTGCAGACACAGCTCTCATTGATTTAAATGAGAGCAGTGCCTGCAGTTACAAGCGCCGAACACTACATGGAAGGGCGGCATGGAGTCTTCCGCTCCAAATACACAGAGGTCGGAGCGGAAGCCTACGCGCCAATGTCCACATAGTGGCCTGCGTTTGTAACCGGGCACAGCTCGCGTTGATTTTAATGAGAGCCATGCCTGCAGTAACAAGCACCGGCCACTACACAGAGGTCAGCGCAGAGACTTCCGCTGCTTCTACTCCAACCACTGTTTTATTGCGGCACTGACAGCATGCGCCCTGCTCAGATGATCGGTCGGGGTCCCGAGCGACAGACCTCAGCTGATCAACTATTGATGACCTATCCTGATAATAGGTCATCAATAGTATTTCACTGGAAAACCCCTTTAAGTTCGAGATGGTATATGGGGAGGAGGGGCACGGTTTGTGGGATAGGCAGGGAGGTGGTGGGGATTTGTGGCATAGGCAGGGAGGTTGTTGGCATTTGTGGGATTAGGGAGGGAGGGTGTGTATGGGACAAGTAGTTTTACTCACTGATGCCAATTCTGTTTGTTAAATTTAATTTGGCCTGATGCTTATCTCTACTGATTACCCAGTACTGACTCCAGGGCTTGTTGTTTTCTTTGTTGCCTGTTTGCTCCACCAGTCAGCGACTACTTTGGAGATGCAATCTAGGGATTCGTAGCAGCGAAGTCCAGATCCCTGTACAGGGGTTAAAGGGTGAAAACCTGCAGTCCCTAGATCCTGCTATCCAGAGTAGCCAGCGCCAAGTCTGGCTGTGGAAATGCAGTTGCTGAACAGGCAATTCCGAACACAACAATGTTACGGGAATTAAGCATTATAGGAAATGTGAGAGTAAATAATTAGAAGTTAAAGGGGTTTTCCAGTGAAATACTATTGATGAACTGTCATCAGGATAGGTCATCAGTAGTTGATTGGTCAGCGTCCGTCGCTCAGGACCCTGACCAATTAGCTGAGCGGGGTATGCTGTCAGCACAGAAATAACACAGAGATCAGAGCAGAAGTCTCCACGCCGACCTATATGTCGTGGCTGGCGCTTGTAACTGCAGACACAGCTCTCATTGATTTAAATGAGAGCAGTGCCTGCAGTTACAAGCGCCGAACACTACATGGAAGGGCGGCATGGAGTCTTCCGCTCCAAATACACAGAGGTCGGAGCGGAAGCCTACGCGCCAATGTCCACATAGTGGCCTGCGTTTGTAACCGGGCACAGCTCGCGTTGATTTTAATGAGAGCCATGCCTGCAGTAACAAGCACCGGCCACTACACAGAGGTCAGCGCAGAGACTTCCGCTGCTTCTGCTCCAACCACTGTTTTATTGCGGCACTGACAGCATGCGCCCTGTTCAGATGATCGGTCGTGGTCCCGAGCGACAGACCTCAGCTGATCAACTATTGATGACCTATCCTGATAATAGGTCATCAATAGTATTTCACTGGAAAACCCCTTTAAGTTCGAGATGGTATATGGGGAGGAGGGGCAGGGTTTGTGGGATAGGGAGGGAGGTGGTGGGGATTTGTGGCATAGGGAGGGAGGTGGTGGGGATTTGTGGGATTAGGGAGGGAGGGTGTGTATAGGACAAGTAGTTTTACTCACTGATGCCGATTCTGTTTGTTGAGTCTAATTTGGCCTGATGCTTATCTCTTCTGATTACCCAGTACTGACTCCACAGCTTGTTGGTTTCTTTGTTGCCTGTTTGCTCCACCAGTCAGCAACTACTCTGGAGATGCAACCTAGGGATTCGTAGCAGTGAAGTCCAGATCCCTGTACAGAGGTTAAAGGGTGAAAACCTGCAGTCCCTAGATCCTGCTATCCAGAGTAGCCAGCGCCAAGTCTGGCTGTGGAAATGCAGTTGCTGAACAGGCAATTCCGAACACAACAATGTTATGGGAATTAAGCATTATAGGAAATGTGAGAGTAAATAATTAGAAGTTAAAGGGGTTTTCCAGTGAAATACTATTGATATACTGTCATCAGGATAGGTCATCAGTAGTTGATTGGTCAGCGTCCGTCGCTCAGGACCCTGACCAATCAGCTGAGCGGGGTATGCTGTCAGCACAGAAATAACACAGAGATCAGAGCAGAAGTCTCCACGCCGACCTATATGTCGTGGCTGGCGCTTGTAACTGCAGACACAGCTCTCATTGATTTAAATGAGAGCAGTGCCTGCAGTTACAAGCGCCGAACACTACATGGAAGGGCGGCATGGAGTCTTCCGCTCCAAATACACAGAGGTCGGAGCGGAAGCCTACGCGCCAATGTCCACATAGTGGCCTGCGTTTGTAACCGGGCACAGCTCGCGTTGATTTTAATGAGAGCCATGCCTGCAGTAACAAGCACCGGCCACTACACAGAGGTCAGCGCAGAGACTTCCGCTGCTTCTACTCCAACCACTGTTTTATTGCGGCACTGACAGCATGCGCCCTGCTCAGATGATCGGTCGGGGTCCCGAGCGACAGACCTCAGCTGATCAACTATTGATGACCTATCCTGATAATAGGTCATCAATAGTATTTCACTGGAAAACCCCTTTAAGTTCGAGATGGTATATGGGGAGGAGGGGCACGGTTTGTGGGATAGGCAGGGAGGTGGTGGGGATTTGTGGCATAGGGAGGGAGGTTGTTGGCATTTGTGGGATTAGGGAGGGAGGGTGTGTATGGGACAAGTAGTTTTACTCACTGATGCCAATTCTGTTTGTTAAATTTAATTTGGCCTGATGCTTATCTCTACTGATTACCCAGTACTGACTCCAGGGCTTGTTGTTTTCTTTGTTGCCTGTTTGCTCCACCAGTCAGCGACTACTTTGGAGATGCAATCTAGGGATTCGTAGCAGCGAAGTCCAGATCCCTGTACAGGGGTTAAAGGGTGAAAACCTGCAGTCCCTAGATCCTGCTATCCAGAGTAGTCAGCGCCAAGTCTGGCTGTGGAAATGCAGTTGCTGAACAGGCAATTCCGAACACAACAATGTTACGGGAATTAAGCATTATAGGAAATGTGAGAGTAAATAATTAGAAGTTAAAGGGGTTTTCCAGTGAAATACTATTGATGAACTGTCATCAGGATAGGTCATCAGTAGTTGATTGGTCAGCGTCCGTCGCTCAGGACCCTGACCAATTAGCTGAGCGGGGTATGCTGTCAGCACAGAAATAACACAGAGATCAGAGCAGAAGTCTCCACGCCGACCTATATGTCGTGGCTGGCGCTTGTAACTGCAGACACAGCTCTCATTGATTTAAATGAGAGCCGTGCCTGCAGTTACAAGCGCCGAACACTACATGGAAGGGCGGCATGGAGTCTTCCGCTCCAAATACACAGAGGTCGGAGCGGAAGCCTACGCGCCAATGTCCACATAGTGGCCTGCGTTTGTAACTGGGCACAGCTCGCGTTGATTTTAATGAGAGCCATGCCTGCAGTAACAAGCACCGGCCACTACACAGAGGTCAGCGCAGAGACTTCCGCTGCTTCTGCTCCAACCACTGTTTTATTGCGGCACTGACAGCATGCGCCCTGCTCAGATGATCAGTCGGGGTCCCGAGCGACAGACCTCAGCTGATCAACTATTGATGACCTATCCTGATAATAGGTCATCAATAGTATTTCACTGGAAAACCCCTTTAAGTTCGAGATGGTATATGGGGAGGAGGGGCACGGTTTGTGGGATAGGCAGGGAGGTGGTGGGGATTTGTGGGATTAGGGAGGGAGGGTGTGTATGGGACAAGTAGTTTTACTCACTGATGCCAATTCTGTTTGTTAAATTTAATTTGGCCTGATGCTTATCTCTACTGATTACCCAGTACTGACTCCAGGGCTTGTTGTTTTCTTTGTTGCCTGTTTGCTCCACCAGTCAGCGACTACTTTGGAGATGCAATCTAGGGATTCGTAGCAGCGAAGTCCAGATCCCTGTACAGGGGTTAAAGGGTGAAAACCTGCAGTCCCTAGATCCTGCTATCCAGAGTAGCCAGCGCCAAGTCTGGCTGTGGAAATGCAGTTGCTGAACAGGCAATTCCGAACACAACAATGTTACGGGAATTAAGCATTATAGGAAATGTGAGAGTAAATAATTAGAAGTTAAAGGGGTTTTCCAGTGAAATACTATTGATGAACTGTCATCAGGATAGGTCATCAGTAGTTGATTGGTCAGCGTCCGTCGCTCAGGACCCTGACCAATCAGCTGAGCGGGGTATGCTGTCAGCACAGAAATAACACAGAGATCAGAGCAGAAGTCTCCACGCCGACCTATATGTCGTGGCTGGCGCTTGTAACTGCAGACACAGCTCTCATTGATTTAAATGAGAGCCGTGCCTGCAGTTACAAGCGCCGAACACTACATGGAAGGGCGGCATGGAGTCTTCCGCTCCAAATACACAGAGGTCGGAGCGGAAGCCTACGCGCCAATGTCCACATAGTGGCCTGCGTTTGTAACCGGGCACAGCTCGCGTTGATTTTAATGAGAGCCATGCCTGCAGTAACAAGCACCGGCCACTACACAGAGGTCAGCGCAGAGACTTCCGCTGCTTCTGCTCCAACCACTGTTTTATTGCGGCACTGACAGCGTGCGCCCTGCTCAGATGATCGGTCGGGGTCCCGAGCGACAGACCTCAGCTGATCAACTATTGATGACCTATCCTGATAATAGGTCATCAATAGTATTTCACTGGAAAACCCCTTTAAGTTCGAGATGGTATATGGGGAGGAGGGGCACGGTTTGTGGGATAGGCAGGGAGGTGGTGGGGATTTGTGGGATTAGGGAGGGAGGGTGTGTATGGGACAAGTAGTTTTACTCACTGATGCCAATTCTGTTTGTTAAATTTAATTTGGCCTGATGCTTATCTCTACTGATTACCCAGTACTGACTCCAGGGCTTGTTGTTTTCTTTGTTGCCTGTTTGCTCCACCAGTCAGCGACTACTTTGGAGATGGAATCTAGGGATTCGTAGCAGCGAAGTCCAGATCCCTGTACAGGGGTTAAAGGGTGAAAACCTGCAGTCCCTAGATCCTGCTATCCAGAGTAGCCAGCGCCAAGTCTGGCTGTGGAAATGCAGTTGCTGAACAGGCAATTCCGAACACAACAATGTTACGGGAATTAAGCATTATAGGAAATGTGAGAGTAAATAATTAGAAGTTAAAGGGGTTTTCCAGTGAAATACTATTGATGAACTGTCATCAGGATAGGTCATCAGTAGTTGATTGGTCAGCGTCCGTCGCTCAGGACCCTGACCAATCAGCTGAG
Source organism: Eleutherodactylus coqui (assembly GCF_035609145.1). Taxonomy (NCBI): domain Eukaryota; kingdom Metazoa; phylum Chordata; class Amphibia; order Anura; family Eleutherodactylidae; genus Eleutherodactylus; species Eleutherodactylus coqui. The sequence goes on from NC_089837.1 coordinate 200,082,683, forward strand.
CGGGGTATGCTGTCAGCACAGAAATAACACAGAGATCAGAGCAGAAGTCTCCACGCCGACCTATATGTCGTGGCTGGCGCTTGTAACTGCAGACACAGCTCTCATTGATTTCAATGAGAGCTGTGCCTGCAGTTACAAGCGCCGAACACTACATGGAAGGACGGCATGGAGTCTTCCGCTCCAAATACACAGAGGTCGGAGTGGAAGCCTACGCGCCAATGTCCACATAGGGGCCTGTGTTTGTAACCGGGCACAGCTCGCGTTGATTTTAATGAGAGCCATGCCTGCAGTAACAAGCACCGGCCACTACACAGAGGTCAGCGCAGAGACTTCCGCTGCTTCTGCTCCAACCACTGTTTTATTGCGGCACTGACAGCATGCGCCCTGCTCAGATGATCGGTCGGGGTCCCGAGCGACAGACCTCAGCTGATCAACTATTGATGACCTATCCTGATAATAGGTCATCAATAGTATTTCACTGGAAAACCCCTTTAAGTTCGAGATGGTATATGGGGAGGAGGGGCACGGTTTGTGGGATAGGGAGGGAGGTGGTGGGGATTTGTGGCATAGGGAGGGAGGTTGTTGGGATTTGTGGGATTAGGGAGGGAGGGTGTGTATGGGACAAGTAGTTTTACTCACTGATGCCAATTCTGTTTGTTAAATTTAATTTGGCCTGATGCTTATCTCTACTGATTACCCAGTACTGACTCCAGGGCTTGTTGTTTTCTTTGTTGCCTGTTTGCTCCACCAGTCAGCGACTACTTTGGAGATGCAATCTAGGGATTCGTAGCAGCGAAGTCCAGATCCCTGTACAGGGGTTAAAGGGTGAAAACCTGCAGTCCCTAGATCCTGCTATCCAGAGTAGCCAGCGCCAAGTCTGGCTGTGGAAATGCAGTTGCTGAACAGGCAATTCCGAACACAACAATGTTACGGGAATTAAGCATTATAGGAAATGTGAGAGTAAATAATTAGAAGTTAAAGGGGTTTTCCAGTGAAATACTATTGATGAACTGTCATCAGGATAGGTCATCAGTAGTTGATTGGTCAGCGTCCGTCGCTCAGGACCCTGACCAATCAGCTGAGCGGGGTATGCTGTCAGCACAGAAATAACACAGAGATCAGAGCAGAAGTCTCCACGCCGACCTATATGTCATGGCTGGCGCTTGTAACTGCAGACACAGCTCTCATTGATTTCAATGAGAGCTGTGCCTGCAGTTACAAGCGCCGAACACTACATGGAAGGACGGCATGGAGTCTTCCGCTCCAAAAACACAGAGGTCGGAGTGGAAGCCTACGCGCCAATGTCCACATAGGGGCCTGTGTTTGTAACCGGGCACAGCTCACGTTGATTTTAATGAGAGCCATGCCTGCAGTAACAAGCACCGGCCACTACACAGAGGTCAGCGCAGAGACTTCCGCTGCTTCTGCTCCAACCACTGTTTTATTGCGGCACTGACAGCATGCGCCCTGCTCAGATGATCGGTCGGGGTCCCGAGCGACAGACCTCAGCTGATCAACTATTGATGACCTATCCTGATAATAGGTCATCAATAGTATTTCACTGGAAAACCCCTTTAAGTTCGAGATGGTATATGGGGAGGAGGGGCACGGTTTGTGGGATAGGCAGGGAGGTGGTGGGGATTTGTGGCATAGGGAGGGAGGTTGTTGGGATTTGTGGGATTAGGGAGGGAGGGTGTGTATGGGACAAGTAGTTTTACTCACTGATGCCAATTCTGTTTGTTAAATTTAATTTGGCCTGATGCTTATCTCTACTGATTACCCAGTACTGACTCCAGGGCTTGTTGTTTTCTTTGTTGCCTGTTTGCTCCACCAGTCAGCGACTACTTTGGAGATGCAATCTAGGGATTCGTAGCAGCGAAGTCCAGATCCCTGTACAGGGGTTAAAGGGTGAAAACCTGCAGTCCCTAGATCCTGCTATCCAGAGTAGCCAGCGCCAAGTCTGGCTGTGGAAATGCAGTTGCTGAACAGGCAATTCCGAACACAACAATGTTACGGGAATTAAGCATTATAGGAAATGTGAGAGTAAATAATTAGAAGTTAAAGGGGTTTTCCAGTGAAATACTATTGATGAACTGTCATCAGGATAGGTCATCAGTAGTTGATTGGTCAGCGTCCGTCGCTCAGGACCCTGACCAATCAGCTGAGCGGGGTATGCTGTCAGCACAGAAATAACACAGAGATCAGAGCAGAAGTCTCCACGCCGACCTATATGTCGTGGCTGGCGCTTGTAACTGCAGACACAGCTCTCATTGATTTCAATGAGAGCTGTGCCTGCAGTTACAAGCGCCGAACACTACATGGAAGGACGGCATGGAGTCTTCCGCTCCAAATACACAGAGGTCGGAGTGGAAGCCTACGCGCCAATGTCCACATAGGGGCCTGTGTTTGTAACCGGGCACAGCTCACGTTGATTTTAATGAGAGCCATGCCTGCAGTAACAAGCACCGGCCACTACACAGAGGTCAGCGCAGAGACTTCCGCTGCTTCTGCTCCAACCACTGTTTTATTGCGGCACTGACAGCATGCGCCCTGCTCAGATGATCGGTCGGGGTCCCGAGCGACAGACCTCAGCTGATCAACTATTGATGACCTATCCTGATAATAGGTCATCAATAGTATTTCACTGGAAAACCCCTTTAAGTTCGAGATGGTATATGGGGAGGAGGGGCACGGTTTGTGGGATAGGCAGGGAGGTGGTGGGGATTTGTGGCATAGGGAGGGAGGTTGTTGGGATTTGTGGGATTAGGGAGGGAGGGTGTGTATGGGACAAGTAGTTTTACTCACTGATGCCAATTCTGTTTGTTAAATTTAATTTGGCCTGATGCTTATCTCTACTGATTACCCAGTACTGACTCCAGGGCTTGTTGTTTTCTTTGTTGCCTGTTTGTCAGTGACTACTTTGGAGATGCAATCTAGGGATTCGTAGCAGCGAAGTCCAGATCCCTGTACAGGGGTTAAAGGGTGAAAACCTGCAGTCCCTAGATCCTGCTATCCAGAGTAGCCAGCGCCAAGTCTGGCTGTGGAAATGCAGTTGCTGAACAGGCAATTCCGAACACAACAATGTTACAGGAATTTAGCATTATAGGAAATGTGAGAGTAAATAATTAGGAGTTAAAGGGGTTTTCCAGTGAAATACTATTGATGAACTTTCATCAGGATAGGTCATCAGTAGTTGATTGGTCAGCGTCCGTTGCTCAGCACCCTGACCAATCAGCTGAGCGGGGTATGCTGTCAGCACAGAAATAACACAGAGATCAGAGCAGAAGTCTCCACGCCGACCTATATGTCGTGGCTGGCGCTTGTAACTGCAGACACAGCTCTCATTGATTTCAATGAGAGCTGTGCCTGCAGTTACAAGCGCCGAACACTACATGGAAGGATGGCATGGAGTCTTCCGCTCCAAATACACAGAGGTCGGAGTGGAAGCCTACGCGCCAATGTCCACATAGGGGCCTGTGTTTGTAACCGGGCACAGCTCACGTTGATTTTAATGAGAGCCATGCCTGCAGTAACAAGCACCGGCCACTACACAGAGGTCAGCGCAGAGACTTCCGCTGCTTCTGCTCCAACCACTGTTTTATTGCGGCACTGACAGCATGCGCCCTGCTCAGATGATCGGTCGGGGTCCCGAGCGACAGACCTCAGCTGATCAACTATTGATGACCTATCCTGATAATAGGTCATCAATAGTATTTCACTGGAAAACCCCTTTAAGTTCGAGATGGTATATGGGGAGGAGGGGCACGGTTTGTGGGATAGGCAGGGAGGTGGTGGGGATTTGTGGCATAGGGAGGGAGGTTGTTGGGATTTGTGGGATTAGGGAGGGAGGGTGTGTATGGGACAAGTAGTTTTACTCACTGATGCCAATTCTGTTTGTTAAATTTAATTTGGCCTGATGCTTATCTCTACTGATTACCCAGTACTGACTCCAGGGCTTGTTGTTTTCTTTGTTGCCTGTTTGTCAGTGACTACTTTGGAGATGCAATCTAGGGATTCGTAGCAGCGAAGTCCAGATCCCTGTACAGGGGTTAAAGGGTGAAAACCTGCAGTCCCTAGATCCTGCTATCCAGAGTAGCCAGCGCCAAGTCTGGCTGTGGAAATGCAGTTGCTGAACAGGCAATTCCGAACACAACAATGTTACAGGAATTTAGCATTATAGGAAATGTGAGAGTAAATAATTAGGAGTTAAAGGGGTTTTCCAGTGAAATACTATTGATGAACTTTCATCAGGATAGGTCATCAGTAGTTGATTGGTCAGCGTCCGTTGCTCAGCACCCTGACCAATCAGCTGAGCGGGGTATGCTGTCAGCACAGAAATAACACAGAGATCAGAGCAGAAGTCTCCACGCCGACCTATATGTCGTGGCTGGCGCTTGTAACTGCAGACACAGCTCTCATTGATTTCAATGAGAGCTGTGCCTGCAGTTACAAGCGCCGAACACTACATGGAAGGACGGCATGGAGTCTTCCGCTCCAAATACACAGAGGTCGGAGTGGAAGCCTACGCGCCAATGTCCACATAGTGGCCTGCGTTTGTAACCGGGCACAGCTCGCGTTGATTTTAATGAGAGCCATGCCTGCAGTAACAAGCACCGGCCACTACACAGAGGTCAGCGCAGAGACGTCCGCTGCTTCCACTCCAACCTCTGTGTTATTGCAGCACTGACAGCATGCACCCTGCTCAGATGATCAGTCTGGGGCTTGAGCGACGGACCCCAGCCGATCAACTATTGATGACCTATCCTGATAATAGGTCATCAATAGTATTTCACTGGAAAACCCCTTTAAGTTCGAGATGGTATGTGGGGAGGAGGGGCAGGGTTTATGGGATAGGGAGGGAGGTAGTTGGGATTTGTGGGATTAGGGAGGGAGGGTGTGTATGGGACAAGTAGTTTTACTCACTGATGCCGATTCTGTTTGTTAAATTTAATTTGGCCTGATGCTTATCTCTACTGATTACCCAGTACTGACTCCACAGCTTGTTGTTTTCTTTGTTGCCTGTTTGCTCCACTAGTCAGCGACTACTCTACAACCTAGAGATTCGTAGCAGCGAAGTCCAGATCCATGTACAGGGGTTAAAGGGTGAAAACCTGCGTTCCCTAGCTCCTGCTATCCAGAGTAGCCAGCGCCAAGTCTGGCTGTGGAAGTGCAGTTGCTGAACAGGCAACTCTGAACAAAACAATGTTACAGAAATTTAGCATTGTAGGAAATGTGAGAATAAATAATTAGAAGTTAAAGGGGTTTTCCAGTGAAATACTATTGATGAACTATCATCAGGATAGGTCATCAGTAGTTGATTTGTCAGCGTCTGTCGCTCAAGATCCTGACCAATTAGCTGAGCGGGGTATGCTGTCAGCACCGCAATAACACAAAGGTCGGAGCCGAAGTCTCCACGCCAATCTATATGTCGTGGCCGGCGCTTGTAACTGCAGGCATGGCTCTTATTGATTTCAATGAGAGCCGTGCTTGCAGTTACAAGCGCCGGCAACTACACAGAGGTCAGCTCAGAGACTTCCGCTCCAACCTCTGTGTTATTGCAGCACTGACAGCATGCGCCCACTCAGCTGATCAGTCGGAGTCCCGAGTAAAGGACCCTAGCCGCTCAACTATTGATGACCTATCCTGATAATGGGTCATCAATAGTATTTCACTGGAAAACCCCTTTAAGTTCGAGATGGTATATGGGGAGGAGGGGCAGGGTTTGTGGGATAGGGAGGGAGGTGGTGGGGATTTGTGGCATAGGGAGGGAGGTGGTGGGGATTTGTGGCATTAGGGAGGGAGGGTGTGTATGGGACAAGTAGTTTTACTCACTGATGCCAATTCTGTTTGTTAAATTTAATTTGGCCTGATGCTTATCTCTACTGATTACCCAGTACTGACTCCAGGGCTTGTTGTTTTCTTTGTTGCCTGTTTGCTCCACCAGTCAGCGACTACTTTGGAGATGCAATCTAGGGATTCGTAGCAGCGAAGTCCAGATCCCTGTACAGGGGTTAAAGGGTGAAAACCTGCAGTCCCTAGATCCTGCTATCCAGAGTAGCCAGCGCCAAGTCTGGCTGTGGAAATGCAGTTGCTGAACAGGCAATTCCGAACACAACAATGTTACAGGAATTAAGCATTATAGGAAATGTGAGAGTAAATAATTAGAAGTTAAAGGGGTTTTCCAGTGAAATACTATTGATGAACTGTCATCAGGATAGGTCATCAGTAGTTGATTGGTCAGCGTCCGTTGCTCAGCACCCTGACCAGTCAGCTGAGCGGGGTATGCTGTCAGCACAGAAATAACACAGAGATCAGAGCAGAAGTCTCCACGCCGACCTATATGTCGTGGCTGGCGCTTGTAACTGCAGACACAGCTCTCATTGATTTAAATGAGAGCCGTGCCTGCAGTTACAAGCGCCGAACACTACATGGAAGGGCGGCATGGAGTCTTCCGCTCCAAATACACAGAGGTCGGAGTGGAAGCCTACGCGCCAATGTCCACATAGTGGCCTGCGTTTGTAACCGGGCACAGCTCGCGTTGATTTTAATGAGAGCCATGCCTGCAGTAACAAGCACCGGCCACTACACAGAGGTCAGCGCAGAGACTTCCGCTGCTTCTGCTCCAACCACTGTTTTATTGCGGCACTGACAGCATGCGCCCTGCTCAGATGATCGGTCGGGGTCCCGAGCGACAGACCTCAGCTGATCAACTATTGATGACCTATCCTGATAATAGGTCATCAATAGTATTTCACTGGAAAACCCCTTTAAGTTCGAGATGGTATATGGGGAGGAGGGGCACGGTTTGTGGGATAGGCAGGGAGGTGGTGGGGATTTGTGGCATAGGGAGGGAGGTTGTTGGCATTTGTGGGATTAGGGAGGGAGGGTGTGTATGGGACAAGTAGTTTTACTCACTGATGCCAATTCTGTTTGTTAAATTTAATTTGGCCTGATGCTTATCTCTACTGATTACCCAGTACTGACTCCAGGGCTTGTTGTTTTCTTTGTTGCCTGTTTGCTCCACCAGTCAGCGACTACTTTGGAGATGCAATCTAGGGATTCGTAGCAGCGAAGTCCAGATCCCTGTACAGGGGTTAAAGGGTGAAAACCTGCAGTCCCTAGATCCTGCTATCCAGAGTAGCCAGCGCCAAGTCTGGCTGTGGAAATGCAGTTGCTGAACAGGCAATTCCGAACACAACAATGTTACGGGAATTAAGCATTATAGGAAATGTGAGAGTAAATAATTAGAAGTTAAAGAGGTTTTCCAGTGAAATACTATTGATGAACTGTCATCAGGATAGGTCATCAGTAGTTGATTGGTCAGCGTCCGTCGCTCAGGACCCTGACCAATTAGCTGAGCGGGGTATGCTGTCAGCACAGAAATAACACAGAGATCAGAGCAGAAGTCTCCACGCCGACCTATATGTCGTGGCTGGCGCTTGTAACTGCAGACACAGCTCTCATTGATTTAAATGAGAGCAGTGCCTGCAGTTACAAGCGCCGAACACTACATGGAAGGGCGGCATGGAGTCTTCCGCTCCAAATACACAGAGGTCGGAGCGGAAGCCTACGCGCCAATGTCCACATAGTGGCCTGCGTTTGTAACCGGGCACAGCTCGCGTTGATTTTAATGAGAGCCATGCCTGCAGTAACAAGCACCGGCCACTACACAGAGGTCAGCGCAGAGACTTCCGCTGCTTCTGCTCCAACCACTGTTTTATTGCGGCACTGACAGCATGCGCCCTGTTCAGATGATCGGTCGTGGTCCCGAGCGACAGACCTCAGCTGATCAACTATTGATGACCTATCCTGATAATAGGTCATCAATAGTATTTCACTGGAAAACCCCTTTAAGTTCGAGATGGTATATGGGGAGGAGGGGCAGGGTTTGTGGGATAGGGAGGGAGGTGGTGGGGATTTGTGGCATAGGGAGGGAGGTGGTGGGGATTTGTGGGATTAGGGAGGGAGGGTGTGTATAGGACAAGTAGTTTTACTCACTGATGCCGATTCTGTTTGTTGAGTCTAATTTGGCCTGATGCTTATCTCTTCTGATTACCCAGTACTGACTCCACAGCTTGTTGGTTTCTTTGTTGCCTGTTTGCTCCACCAGTCAGCAACTACTCTGGAGATGCAACCTAGGGATTCGTAGCAGTGAAGTCCAGATCCCTGTACAGAGGTTAAAGGGTGAAAACCTGCAGTCCCTAGATCCTGCTATCCAGAGTAGCCAGCGCCAAGTCTGGCTGTGGAAATGCAGTTGCTGAACAGGCAATTCCGAACACAACAATGTTATGGGAATTAAGCATTATAGGAAATGTGAGAGTAAATAATTAGAAGCTAAAGGGGTTTTCCAGTGAAATACTATTGATATACTGTCATCAGGATAGGTCATCAGTAGTTGATTGGTCAGCGTCCGTCGCTCAGGACCCTGACCAATCAGCTGAGCGGGGTATGCTGTCAGCACAGAAATAACACAGAGATCAGAGCAGAAGTCTCCACGCCGACCTATATGTCGTGGCTGGCGCTTGTAACTGCAGACACAGCTCTCATTGATTTAAATGAGAGCAGTGCCTGCAGTTACAAGCGCCGAACACTACATGGAAGGGCGGCATGGAGTCTTCCGCTCCAAATACACAGAGGTCGGAGCGGAAGCCTACGCGCCAATGTCCACATAGTGGCCTGCGTTTGTAACCGGGCACAGCTCGCGTTGATTTTAATGAGAGCCATGCCTGCAGTAACAAGCACCGGCCACTACACAGAGGTCAGCGCAGAGACTTCCGCTGCTTCTACTCCAACCACTGTTTTATTGCGGCACTGACAGCATGCGCCCTGCTCAGATGATCGGTCGGGGTCCCGAGCGACAGACCTCAGCTGATCAACTATTGATGACCTATCCTGATAATAGGTCATCAATAGTATTTCACTGGAAAACCCCTTTAAGTTCGAGATGGTATATGGGGAGGAGGGGCACGGTTTGTGGGATAGGCAGGGAGGTGGTGGGGATTTGTGGCATAGGGAGGGAGGTTGTTGGCATTTGTGGGATTAGGGAGGGAGGGTGTGTATGGGACAAGTAGTTTTACTCACTGATGCCAATTCTGTTTGTTAAATTTAATTTGGCCTGATGCTTATCCCTACTGATTACCCAGTACTGACTCCAGGGCTTGTTGTTTTCTTTGTTGCCTGTTTGCTCCACCAGTCAGCGACTACTTTGGAGATGCAATCTAGGGATTCGTAGCAGCGAAGTCCAGATCCCTGTACAGGGGTTAAAGGGTGAAAACCTGCAGTCCCTAGATCCTGCTATCCAGAGTAGCCAGCGCCAAGTCTGGCTGTGGAAATGCAGTTGCTGAACAGGCAATTCCGAACACAACAATGTTACGGGAATTAAGCATTATAGGAAATGTGAGAGTAAATAATTAGAAGTTAAAGGGGTTTTCCAGTGAAATACTATTGATGAACTGTCATCAAGATAGGTCATCAGTAGTTGATTGGTCAGCGTCCGTCGCTCAGGACCCTGACCAATTAGCTGAGCGGGGTATGCTGTCAGCACAGAAATAACACAGAGATCAGAGCAGAAGTCTCCACGCCGACCTATATGTCGTGGCTGGTGCTTGTAACTGCAGACACAGCTCTCATTGATTTCAATGAGAGCTGTGCCTGCAGTTACAAGCGCCGAACACTACATGGAAGAACGGCATGGAGTCTTCCGCTCCAAATACACAGAGGTCGGAGTGGAAGCCTACGCGCCAATGTCCACATAGTGGCCTGTGTTTGTAACCGGGCACAGCTCGCGTTGATTTTAATGAGAGCCATGCCTGCAGTAACAAGCACCGGCCACTACACAGAGGTCAGCGCAGAGACTTCCGCTGCTTCTGCTCCAACCACTGTTTTATTGCGGCACTGACAGCATGCGCCCTGTTCAGATGATCGGTCGTGGTCCCGAGCGACAGACCTCAGCTGATCAACTATTGATGACCTATCCTGATAATAGGTCATCAATAGTATTTCACTGGAAAACCCCTTTAAGTTCGAGATGGTATATGGGGAGGAGGGGCAGGGTTTGTGGGATAGGGAGGGAGGTGGTGGGGATTTGTGGCATAGGGAGGGAGGTGGTGGGGATTTGTGGGATTAGGGAGGGAGGGTGTGTATAGGACAAGTAGTTTTACTCACTGATGCCGATTCTGTTTGTTGAGTCTAATTTGGCCTGATGCTTATCTCTTCTGATTACCCAGTACTGACTCCACAGCTTGTTGGTTTCTTTGTTGCCTGTTTGCTCCACCAGTCAGCAACTACTCTGGAGATGCAACCTAGGGATTCGTAGCAGTGAAGTCCAGATCCCTGTACAGAGGTTAAAGGGTGAAAACCTGCAGTCCCTAGATCCTGCTATCCAGAGTAGCCAGCGCCAAGTCTGGCTGTGGAAATGCAGTTGCTGAACAGGCAATTCCGAACACAACAATGTTATGGGAATTAAGCATTATAGGAAATGTGAGAGTAAATAATTAGAAGTTAAAGGGGTTTTCCAGTGAAATACTATTGATATACTGTCATCAGGATAGGTCATCAGTAGTTGATTGGTCAGCGTCCGTCGCTCAGGACCCTGACCAATCAGCTGAGCGGGGTATGCTGTCAGCACAGAAATAACACAGAGATCAGAGCAGAAGTCTCCACGCCGACCTATATGTCGTGGCTGGCGCTTGTAACTGCAGACACAGCTCTCATTGATTTAAATGAGAGCAGTGCCTGCAGTTACAAGCGCCGAACACTACATGGAAGGGCGGCATGGAGTCTTCCGCTCCAAATACACAGAGGTCGGAGCGGAAGCCTACGCGCCAATGTCCACATAGTGGCCTGCGTTTGTAACCGGGCACAGCTCGCGTTGATTTTAATGAGAGCCATGCCTGCAGTAACAAGCACCGGCCACTACACAGAGGTCAGCGCAGAGACTTCCGCTGCTTCTGCTCCAACCACTGTTTTATTGCGGCACTGACAGCATGCGCCCTGTTCAGATGATCGGTCGTGGTCCCGAGCGACAGACCAGACCTCAGCTGATCAACTATTGATGACCTATCCTGATAATAGGTCATCAATAGTATTTCACTGGAAAACCCCTTTAAGTTCGAGATGGTATATGGGGAGGAGGGGCAGGGTTTGTGGGATAGGGAGGGAGGTGGTGGGGATTTGTGGCATAGGGAGGGAGGTGGTGGGGATTTGTGGGATTAGGGAGGGAGGGTGTGTATAGGACAAGTAGTTTTACTCACTGATGCCGATTCTGTTTGTTGAGTCTAATTTGGCCTGATGCTTATCTCTTCTGATTACCCAGTACTGACTCCACAGCTTGTTGGTTTCTTTGTTGCCTGTTTGCTCCACCAGTCAGCAACTACTCTGGAGATGCAACCTAGGGATTCGTAGCAGTGAAGTCCAGATCCCTGTACAGAGGTTAAAGGGTGAAAACCTGCAGTCCCTAGATCCTGCTATCCAGAGTAGCCAGCGCCAAGTCTGGCTGTGGAAATGCAGTTGCTGAACAGGCAATTCCAAACACAACAATGTTATGGGAATTAAGCATTACAGGAAATGTGAGAGTAAATAATTAGAAGCTAAAGGGGTTTTCCAGTGAAATACTATTGATATACTGTCATCAGGATAGGTCATCAGTAGTTGATTGGTCAGCGTCCGTCGCTCAGGACCCTGACCAATCAGCTGAGCGGGGTATGCTGTCAGCACAGAAATAACACAGAGATCAGAGCAGAAGTCTCCACGCCGACCTATATGTCGTGGCTGGCGCTTGTAACTGCAGACACAGCTCTCATTGATTTAAATGAGAGCAGTGCCTGCAGTTACAAGCGCCGAACACTACATGGAAGGGCGGCATGGAGTCTTCCGCTCCAAATACACAGAGGTCGGAGCGGAAGCCTACGCGCCAATGTCCACATAGTGGCCTGCGTTTGTAACCGGGCACAGCTCGCGTTGATTTTAATGAGAGCCATGCCTGCAGTAACAAGCACCGGCCACTACACAGAGGTCAGCGCAGAGACTTCCGCTGCTTCTACTCCAACCACTGTTTTATTGCGGCACTGACAGCATGCGCCCTGCTCAGATGATCGGTCGGGGTCCCGAGCGACAGACCTCAGCTGATCAACTATTGATGACCTATCCTGATAATAGGTCATCAATAGTATTTCACTGGAAAACCCCTTTAAGTTCGAGATGGTATATGGGGAGGAGGGGCACGGTTTGTGGGATAGGCAGGGAGGTGGTGGGGATTTGTGGCATAGGGAGGGAGGTTGTTGGCATTTGTGGGATTAGGGAGGGAGGGTGTGTATGGGACAAGTAGTTTTACTCACTGATGCCAATTCTGTTTGTTAAATTTAATTTGGCCTGATGCTTATCTCTACTGATTACCCAGTACTGACTCCAGGGCTTGTTGTTTTCTTTGTTGCCTGTTTGCTCCACCAGTCAGCGACTACTTTGGAGATGCAATCTAGGGATTCGTAGCAGCGAAGTCCAGATCCCTGTACAGGGGTTAAAGGGTGAAAACCTGCAGTCCCTAGATCCTGCTATCCAGAGTAGCCAGCGCCAAGTCTGGCTGTGGAAATGCAGTTGCTGAACAGGCAATTCCGAACACAACAATGTTACGGGAATTAAGCATTATAGGAAATGTGAGAGTAAATAATTAGAAGTTAAAGGGGTTTTCCAGTGAAATACTATTGATGAACTGTCATCAGGATAGGTCATCAGTAGTTGATTGGTCAGCGTCCGTTGCTCAGGACCCTGACCAATTAGCTGAGCGGGGTATGCTGTCAGCACAGAAATAACACAGAGATCAGAGCAGAAGTCTCCACGCCGACCTATATGTCGTGGCTGGCGCTTGTAACTGCAGACACAGCTCTCATTGATTTAAATGAGAGCCGTGCCTGCAGTTACAAGCGCCGAACACTACATGGAAGGGCGGCATGGAGTCTTCCGCTCCAAATACACAGAGGTCGGAGCGGAAGCCTACGCGCCAATGTCCACATAGTGGCCTGCGTTTGTAACTGGGCACAGCTCGCGTTGATTTTAATGAGAGCCATGCCTGCAGTAACAAGCACCGGCCACTACACAGAGGTCAGCGCAGAGACTTCCGCTGCTTCTGCTCCAACCACTGTTTTATTGCGGCACTGACAGCATGCGCCCTGCTCAGATGATCAGTCGGGGTCCCGAGCGACAGACCTCAGCTGATCAACTATTGATGACCTATCCTGATAATAGGTCATCAATAGTATTTCACTGGAAAACCCCTTTAAGTTCGAGATGGTATATGGGGAGGAGGGGCACGGTTTGTGGGATAGGCAGGGAGGTGGTGGGGATTTGTGGGATTAGGGAGGGAGGGTGTGTATGGGACAAGTAGTTTTACTCACTGATGCCAATTCTGTTTGTTAAATTTAATTTGGCCTGATGCTTATCTCTACTGATTACCCAGTACTGACTCCAGGGCTTGTTGTTTTCTTTGTTGCCTGTTTGCTCCACCAGTCAGCGACTACTTTGGAGATGCAATCTAGGGATTCGTAGCAGCGAAGTCCAGATCCCTGTACAGGGGTTAAAGGGTGAAAACCTGCAGTCCCTAGATCCTGCTATCCAGAGTAGCCAGCGCCAAGTCTGGCTGTGGAAATGCAGTTGCTGAACAGGCAATTCCGAACACAACAATGTTACGGGAATTAAGCATTATAGGAAATGTGAGAGTAAATAATTAGAAGTTAAAGGGGTTTTCCAGTGAAATACTATTGATGAACTGTCATCAGGATAGGTCATCAGTAGTTGATTGGTCAGCGTCCGTCGCTCAGGACCCTGACCAATCAGCTGAGCGGGGTATGCTGTCAGCACAGAAATAACACAGAGATCAGAGCAGAAGTCTCCACGCCGACCTATATGTCGTGGCTGGCGCTTGTAACTGCAGACACAGCTCTCATTGATTTAAATGAGAGCCGTGCCTGCAGTTACAAGCGCCGAACACTACATGGAAGGGCGGCATGGAGTCTTCCGCTCCAAATACACAGAGGTCGGAGCGGAAGCCTACGCGCCAATGTCCACATAGTGGCCTGCGTTTGTAACCGGGCACAGCTCGCGTTGATTTTAATGAGAGCCATGCCTGCAGTAACAAGCACCGGCCACTACACAGAGGTCAGCGCAGAGACTTCCGCTGCTTCTGCTCCAAACACTGTTTTATTGCGGCACTGACAGCGTGCGCCCTGCTCAGATGATCGGTCGGGGTCCCGAGCGACAGACCTCAGCTGATCAACTATTGATGACCTATCCTGATAATAGGTCATCAATAGTATTTCACTGGAAAACCCCTTTAAGTTCGAGATGGTATATGGGGAGGAGGGGCACGGTTTGTGGGATAGGCAGGGAGGTGGTGGGGATTTGTGGGATTAGGGAGGGAGGGTGTGTATGGGACAAGTAGTTTTACTCACTGATGCCAATTCTGTTTGTTAAATTTAATTTGGCCTGATGCTTATCTCTACTGATTACCCAGTACTGACTCCAGGGCTTGTTGTTTTCTTTGTTGCCTGTTTGCTCCACCAGTCAGCGACTACTTTGGAGATGCAATCTAGGGATTCGTAGCAGCGAAGTCCAGATCCCTGTACAGGGGTTAAAGGGTGAAAACCTGCAGTCCCTAGATCCTGCTATCCAGAGTAGCCAGCGCCAAGTCTGGCTGTGGAAATGCAGTTGCTGAACAGGCAATTCCGAACACAACAATGTTACGGGAATTAAGCATTATAGGAAATGTGAGAGTAAATAATTAGAAGTTAAAGGGGTTTTCCAGTGAAATACTATTGATGAACTGTCATCAGGATAGGTCATCAGTAGTTGATTGGTCAGCGTCCGTCGCTCAGGACCCTGACCAATCAGCTGAGCGGGGTATGCTGTCAGCACAGAAATAACACAGAGATCAGAGCAGAAGTCTCCACGCCGACCTATATGTCGTGGCTGGCGCTTGTAACTGCAGACACAGCTCTCATTGATTTCAATGAGAGCCGTGCCTGCAGTTACAAGCGCCGAACACTACATGGAAGGACGGCATGGAGTCTTCCGCTCCAAATACACAGAGGTCGGAGTGGAAGCCTACGTGCCAATGTCCACATAGGGGCCTGTGTTTGTAACCGGGCACAGTTCGCGTTGATTTTAATGAGAGCCATGCCTGCAGTAACAAGCACCGGCCACTACACAGAGGTCAGCGCAGAGACTTCCGCTGCTTCTGCTCCAACCACTGTTTTATTGCGGCACTGACAGCATGCGCCCTGCTCAGATGATCGGTCGGGGTCCCGAGCGACAGACCTCAGCTGATCAACTATTGATGACCTATCCTGATAATAGGTCATCAATAGTATTTCACTGGAAAACCCCTTTAAGTTCGAGATGGTATATGGGGAGGAGGGGCACGGTTTGTGGGATAGGCAGGGAGGTGGTGGGGATTTGTGGCATAGGGAGGGAGGTTGTTGGGATTTGTGGGATTAGGGAGGGAGGGTGTGTATGGGACAAGTAGTTTTACTCACTGATGCCAATTCTGTTTGTTAAATTTAATTTGGCCTGATGCTTATCTCTACTGATTACCCAGTACTGACTCCAGGGCTTGTTGTTTTCTTTGTTGCCTGTTTGCTCCACCAGTCAGCGACTACTTTGGAGATGGAATCTAGGGATTCGTAGCAGCGAAGTCCAGATCCCTGTACAGGGGTTAAAGGGTGAAAACCTGCAGTCCCTAGATCCTGCTATCCAGAGTAGCCAGCGCCAAGTCTGGCTGTGGAAATGCAGTTGCTGAACAGGCAATTCCGAACACAACAATGTTACGGGAATTAAGCATTATAGGAAATGTGAGAGTAAATAATTAGAAGTTAAAGGGGTTTTCCAGTGAAATACTATTGATGAACTGTCATCAGGATAGGTCATCAGTAGTTGATTGGTCAGCGTCCGTCGCTCAGGACCCTGACCAATCAGCTGAGCGGGGTATGCTGTCAGCACAGAAATAACACAGAGATCAGAGCAGAAGTCTCCACGCCGACCTATATGTCGTGGCTGGCGCTTGTAACTGCAGACACAGCTCTCATTGATTTCAATGAGAGCTGTGCCTGCAGTTACAAGCGCGGAACACTACATGGAAGGACGGCATGGAGTCTTCCGCTCCAAATACACAGAGGTCGGAGTGGAAGCCTACGCGCCAATTTCCACATAGGGGCCTGTGTTTGTAACCGGGCACAGCTCGCGTTGATTTTAATGAGAGCCATGCCTGCAGTAACAAGCACCGGCCACTACACAGAGGTCAGCGCAGAGACTTCCGCTGCTTCTGCTCCAACCACTGTTTTATTGCGGCACTGACAGCATGCGCCCTGCTCAGATGATCGGTCGGGGTCCCGAGCGACAGACCTCAGCTGATCAACTATTGATGACCTATCCTGATAATAGGTCATCAATAGTATTTCACTGGAAAACCCCTTTAAGTTCGAGATGGTATATGGGGAGGAGGGGCACGGTTTGTGGGATAGGCAGGGAGGTGGTGGGGATTTGTGGCATAGGGAGGGAGGTAGTTGGGATTTGTGGGATTAGGGAGGGAGGGTGTGTATGGGACAAGTAGTTTTACTCACTGATGCCGATTCTGTTTGTTAAATTTAATTTGGCCTGATGCTTATCTCTACTGATTACCCAGTACTGACTCCACAGCTTGTTGTTTTCTTTGTTGCCTGTTTGCTCCACTAGTCAGCGACTACTCTACAACCTAGAGATTCGTAGCAGCGAAGTCCAGATCCATGTACAGGGGTTAAAGGGTGAAAACCTGCGTTCCCTAGCTCCTGCTATCCAGAGTAGCCAGCGCCAAGTCTGGCTGTGGAAGTGCAGTTGCTGAACAGGCAACTCTGAACAAAACAATGTTACAGAAATTTAGCATTGTAGGAAATGTGAGAATAAATAATTAGAAGTTAAAGGGGTTTTCCAGTGAAATACTATTGATGAACTATCATCAGGATAGGTCATCAGTAGTTGATTTGTCAGCGTCTGTCGCTCAAGATCCTGACCAATTAGCTGAGCGGGGTATGCTGTCAGCACCGCAATAACACAAAGGTCGGAGCCGAAGTCTCCACGCCAATCTATATGTCGTGGCCGGCGCTTGTAACTGCAGGCATGGCTCTTATTGATTTCAATGAGAGCCGTGCTTGCAGTTACAAGCGCCGGCAACTACACAGAGGTCAGCTCAGAGACTTCCGCTCCAACCTCTGTGTTATTGCAGCACTGACAGCATGCGCCCACTCAGCTGATCAGTCGGAGTCCCGAGTAAAGGACCCTAGCCGCTCAACTATTGATGACCTATCCTGATAATGGGTCATCAATAGTATTTCACTGGAAAACCCCTTTAAGTTCGAGATGGTATATGGGGAGGAGGGGCAGGGTTTGTGGGATAGGGAGGGAGGTGGTGGGGATTTGTGGCATAGGGAGGGAGGTGGTGGGGATTTGTGGCATTAGGGAGGGAGGGTGTGTATGGGACAAGTAGTTTTACTCACTGATGCCAATTCTGTTTGTTAAATTTAATTTGGCCTGATGCTTATCTCTACTGATTACCCAGTACTGACTCCAGGGCTTGTTGTTTTCTTTGTTGCCTGTTTGCTCCACCAGTCAGCGACTACTTTGGAGATGCAATCTAGGGATTCGTAGCAGCGAAGTCCAGATCCCTGTACAGGGGTTAAAGGGTGAAAACCTGCAGTCCCTAGATCCTGCTATCCAGAGTAGCCAGCGCCAAGTCTGGCTGTGGAAATGCAGTTGCTGAACAGGCAATTCCGAACACAACAATGTTACAGGAATTAAGCATTATAGGAAATGTGAGAGTAAATAATTAGAAGTTAAAGGGGTTTTCCAGTGAAATACTATTGATGAACTGTCATCAGGATAGGTCATCAGTAGTTGATTGGTCAGCGTCCGTTGCTCAGCACCCTGACCAGTCAGCTGAGCGGGGTATGCTGTCAGCACAGAAATAACACAGAGATCAGAGCAGAAGTCTCCACGCCGACCTATATGTCGTGGCTGGCGCTTGTAACTGCAGACACAGCTCTCATTGATTTCAATGAGAGCCGTGCCTGCAGTTACAAGCGCCGAACACTACATGGAAGGACGGCATGGAGTCTTCCGCTCCAAATACACAGAGGTCGGAGTGGAAGCCTACGCGCCAATGTCCACATAGTGGCCTGCGTTTGTAACCGGGCACAGCTCGCGTTGATTTTAATGAGAGCCATGCCTGCAGTAACAAGCACCGGCCACTACACAGAGGTCAGCGCAGAGACTTCCGCTGCTTCTGCTCCAACCACTGTTTTATTGCGGCACTGACAGCATGCGCCCTGCTCAGATGATCGGTCGGGGTCCCGAGCGACAGACCCCAGCTGATCAACTATTGATGACCTATCCTGATAATAGGTCATCAATAGTATTTCACTGGAAAACCCCTTTAAGTTCGAGATGGTATATGGGGAGGAGGGGCATGGTTTGTGGGATAGGCAGGGAGGTGGTGGGGATTTGTGGCATAGGGAGGGAGGTTGTTTGGATTTGTGGGATTAGGGAGGGAGGGTGTGTATGGGACAAGTAGTTTTACTCACTGATGCCAATTCTGTTTGTTAAATTTAATTTGGCCTGATGCTTATCTCTACTGATTACCCAGTACTGACTCCACAGCTTGTTGGTTTCTTTGTTGCCTGTTTGCTCCACTAGTCAGCGACTACTCTACAACCTAGGGATTCGTAGCAGCGAAGTCCAGATCCCTGTACAGGGGTTAAAGGGTGAAAACCTGCAGTCCCTAGATCCTGCTATCCAGAGTAGCCAGCGCCAAGTCTGGCTGTGGAAATGCAGTTGCTGAACAGGCAATTCCGAACACAACAATGTTACAGGAATTAAGCAGTATAGGAAATGTGAGAGTAAATAATTAGAAGTTAAAGGGGTTTTCCAGTGAAATACTATTGATGAACTGTCATCAGGATAGGTCATCAGTAGTTGATTGGTCAGCGTCCGTTGCTCAGCACCCTGACCAGTCAGCTGAGCGGGGTATGCTGTCAGCACAGAAATAACACAGAGATCAGAGCAGAAGTCTCCACGCCGACCTATATGTCGTGGCTGGCGCTTGTAACTGCAGACACAGCTCTCATTGATTTAAATGAGAGCCGTGCCTGCAGTTACAAGCGCCGAACACTACATGGAAGGGCGGCATGGAGTCTTCCGCTCCAAATACACAGAGGTCGGAGTGGAAGCCTACGCGCCAATGTCCACATAGTGGCCTGCGTTTGTAACCGGGCACAGCTCGCGTTGATTTTAATGAGAGCCATGCCTGCAGTAACAAGCACCGGCCACTACACAGAGGTCAGCGCAGAGACTTCCGCTGCTTCTGCTCCAACCACTGTTTTATTGCGGCACTGACAGCATGCGCCCTGCTCAGATGATCGGTCGGGGTCCCGAGCGACAGACCCCAGCTGATCAACTATTGATGACCTATCCTGATAATAGGTCATCAATAGTATTTCACTGGAAAACCCCTTTAAGTTCGAGATGGTATATGGGGAGGAGGGGCATGGTTTGTGGGATAGGCAGGGAGGTGGTGGGGATTTGTGGCATAGGGAGGGAGGTTGTTTGGATTTGTGGGATTAGGGAGGGAGGGTGTGTATGGGACAAGTAGTTTTACTCACTGATGCCAATTCTGTTTGTTAAATTTAATTTGGCCTGATGCTTATCTCTACTGATTACCCAGTACTGACTCCACAGCTTGTTGGTTTCTTTGTTGCCTGTTTGCTCCACTAGTCAGCGACTACTCTACAACCTAGGGATTCGTAGCAGCGAAGTCCAGATCCCTGTACAGGGGTTAAAGGGTGAAAACCTGCAGTCCCTAGATCCTGCTATCCAGAGTAGCCAGCGCCAAGTCTGGCTGTGGAAATGCAGTTGCTGAACAGGCAATTCCGAACACAACAATGTTACGGGAATTAAGCATTATAGGAAATGTGAGAGTAAATAATTAGAAGTTAAAGGGGTTTTCCAGTGAAATACTATTGATGAACTGTCATCAGGATAGGTCATCAGTAGTTGATTGGTCAGCGTCCGTCGCTCAGGACCTTGACCAATCAGCTGAGCGGGGTATGCTGTCAGCACAGAAATAACACAGAGATCAGAGCAGAAGTCTCCACGCCGACCTACATGTCGTGGCTGGCGCTTGTAACTGCAGACACAGCTCTCATTGATTTAAATGAGAGCCGTGCCTGCAGTTACAAGCGCCGAACACTACATGGAAGGACGGCATGGAGTCTTCCGCTCCAAATACACAGAGGTCGGAGTGGGAGCCTACACGCCAATGTCCACATAGTGGCCTGCGTTTGTAACCGGGCACAGCTCGCATTGATTTTAATGAGAGCCATGCCTGCAGTAACAAGCACCGGCCACTACACAGAGGTCAGCGCAGAGACTTCCGCTGCTTTCACTCCAACCTCTGTGTTATTGCAGCACTGACAGCATGCGCCCACTCAGCTGATCAGTCTGGGGCTTGAGCGACGGACCCCAGCCGATCAACTATTGATGACCTATCCTGATAATAGGTCATCCATAGTATTTCACTGGAAAACCCCTTTAAGTTCGAGATGGTATATGGGGAGGAGGGGCAGGGTTTATGGGATAGGGAGGGAGGTAGTTGGGATTTGTGGGATTAGGGAGGGAGGGTGTGTATGGGACAAGTAGTTTTACTCACTGATGCCGATTCTGTTTGTTAAATTTAATTTGGCCTGATGCTTATCTCTACTGATTACCCAGTACTGACTCCACAGCTTGTTGTTTTCTTTGTTGCCTGTTTGCTCCACCAGTCAGCGACTACTCTACAACCTAGAGATTCGTAGCAGCGAAGTCCAGATCCATGTACAGGGGTTAAAGGGTGAAAACCTGCGTTCCCTAGCTCCTGCTATCCAGAGTAGCCAGCGCCAAGTCTGGCTGTGGAAGTGCAGTTGCTGAAAAGGCAATTCTGAACACAACAATGTTACAGAAATTTAGCATTGTAGGAAATGTGAGAATAAATAATTAGAAGTTAAAGGGGTTTTCCAGTGAAATACTATTGATGAACTATCATCAGGATAGGTCATCAGTAGTTGATTTGTCGGCTTCTGTCGCTCAAGATCCTGACCAATTAGCTGAGCGGGGTATGCTGTCAGCACCGCAATAACACAAAGGTCGGAGCCGAAGTCTCCACGCCAATCTATATGTCGTGGCCGGCGCTTGTAACTGCAGGCATGGCTCTTATTGATTTCAATGAGAGCCGTGCTTGCAGTTACAAGCGCCGGCAACTACACAGAGGTCAGCTCAGAGACTTCCGCTCCAACCTCTGTGTTATTGCAGCACTGACAGCATGCACCCACTCAGCTGATCAGTCGGAGTCCCGAGTAAAGGACCCCAGCCGCTCAACTATTGATGACCTATCCTGATAATAGGTCATCAATAGTATTTCACTGGAAAACCCCTTTAAGTTCGAGATGGTATATGGGGAGGAGGGGCAGGGTTTGTGGGATAGGGAGGGAGGTGGTGGGGATTTGTGGCATAGGGAGGGAGGTGGTGGGGATTTGTGGGATTAGGGAGGGAGGGTGTGTATAGGACAAGTAGTTTTACTCATTGATGCCGATTCTGTTTGTTGAGTCTAATTTGGCCTGATGCTTATCTCTTCTGATTACCCAGTACTGACTCCACAGCTTGTTGGTTTCTTTGTTGCCTGTTTGCTCCACCAGTCAGCAACTACTCTGGAGATGCAACCTAGGGATTCGTAGCAGCGAAGTCCAGATCCCTGTACAGGGGTTAAAGGGTGAAAACCTGCTGTCCCTAGATCCTGCTATCCAGAGTAGCCAGCGCCAAGTCTGGCTGTGGATATGCAGTTGCTGAACAGGCAATTCCGAACACAACAATGTTACGGGAATTAAGCATTATAGGAAATGTGAGAGTAAATAATTAGAAGTTAAAGGGGTTTTCCAGTGAAATACTATTGATGAACTGTCATCAGGATAGGTCATCAGTAGTTGATTGGTCAGCGTCCGTCGCTCAGGACCCTGACCAATCAGCTGAGCGGGGTATGCTGTCAGCACAGAAATAACACAGAGATCAGAGCAGAAGTCTCCACGCCGACCTATATGTCGTGGCTGGCGCTTGTAACTGCAGACACAGCTCTCATTGATTTAAATGAGAGCCGTTCCTGCAGTTACAATCGCCGAACACTACATGGAAGGGCGGCATGGAGTCTTCCGCTCCAAATACACAAAGGTCGGATCGGAAGCCTACGCACCAATGTCCACATAGTGGCCTGCGTTTGTAACTGCAGGCACAGCTCGCGTTGATTTTAATGAGAGCCATGCCTGCAGTAACAAGCATCGGCCACTACACAGAGGTCAGCGCAGCGACTTCCGCTGCTTCTGCTCCAACCACTGTGTTATTGCGGCACTGACAGCATGCCCCTGCTCAGATGATCGGTCAGGGTCCCGAGCGACAGACCCCAGCTGATCAACTATTGATGACCTATCCTGATAATAGGTCATCAATAGTATTTCACTGGAAAACCCCTTTAAGTTCGAGATGGTATATGGGGAGGAGGGGCAGGGTTTTTGGGATAGGGTGGGAGGTGGTGGGGATTTGTGGCATAGGGAGGGAGGTGGTGGGGATTTGTGGGATTAGGGAGGGAGGGTGTGTATGGGACAAGTAGTTTTACTCACTGATGCCGATTCTGTTTGTTAAATTTAATTTGGCCTGATGCTTATCTCTACTGATTACCCAGTACTGACTCCAGGGCTTGTTGTTTTCTTTGCTGCCTGTTTGCTCCACCAGTCAGCGACTACTTTGGAGATGCAATCTAGGGATTCGTAGCAGCGAAGTCCAGATCCCTGTACAGGGGTTAAAGAGTGAAAACCTGCAGTCCCTAGATCCTGCTATCCAGAGTAGCCAGCGCCAAGTCTGGCTGTGGAAATGCAGTTGCTGAACAGGCAATTCCGAACACAACAATGTTACAGGAATTTAGCATTATAGGAAATGTGAGAGTAAATAATTAGAAGTTAAAGGGGTTTTCCAGTGAAATACTATTGATGAACTATCATCAGGATAGGTCATCAGTAGTTGATTGGTCAGCGTCCGTTGCTCAGCACCCTGACCAGTTAGCTGAGCGGGGTATGCTGTCAGCACAGAAATAACACAGAGATCAGAGCAGAAGTCTCCACGCCGACCTATATGTAGTGGCCGGCGCTTGTAACTGCATGCACAGCTCTCATTGATTTAAATGAGAGCCGTGCCTGCAGTTACAAGCGCCGAATACTACATGGAAGGACAGCATGGAGTCTTCCGCTCCAAATACACAGAGGTCGGAGTGGAAGCCTACGCGCCAATGTCCACATAGTGGCCTGCGTTTGTAACCGGGCACAGCTCGCATTGATTTTAATGAGAGCCATGCCTGCAGTAACAAGCACCGGCCACTACACAGAGGTCAGCGCAGAGACGTCCATGCTTCCACTCCAACCTCTGTGTTATTGCAGCACTGACAGCATGCGCCCACTCAGCTGATCAGTCTGGGGCTTGAGCGACGGACCCCAGCCGATCAACTATTGATGACCTATCCTGATAATAGGTCATCAATAGTATTTCACTGGAAAACCCCTTTAAGTTCGAGATGGTAATGGGGAGGAGGGGCAGGGTTTGTGGGATAGGGAGGGAGGTGGTGGGGATTTGTGGCATAGGGAGGGAGGTTGTTGGGATTTGTGGGATTAGGGAGGGAGGGTGTGTATGGGACAAGTAGTTTTACTCACTGATGACGATTCTGTTTGTTAAATTTAATTTGGCCTGATGCTTATCTCTACTGATTACCCAGTACTGACTCCACAGCTTGTTGGTTTCTTTGTTGCCTGTTTGCTACACCAGTGATCGACTCCTCTAGAGATGCAACCTCGGGATTCGTAGCAGCGAAGTCCAGATCCCTGTACAGGGGTTAAAGGGTGAAAACCTGCGGTCCCTAGATCCTGCTATCCAGAGTAGCCAGCGCCAAGTCTGGCTGTGGAAGTGCAGTTGCTGAACAGGCAATTCTGAACACAACAATGTTACAGGAATTTAGCATTGTAGGAAATGTGAGAGTAAATAAATAGAAGTTAAAGGGGTTGTCCAGTGAAATACTATTGATGAACAGTCATCAGGATAGGTCATCAGTAGTTGATTGGTCAGCGTCTGTCGCTCAAGATCCTGACCAATCAGCTGAGCGGGGGATGTTGTCAGCACCGTAATAACACAGAGGTCGGAGCCAAAGTCTCCACGCCGACCTATATGGACGGCATGGAGTCTTCCGCTCCAAATACACAGAGGTAGGAGCAGAAGCCTACTCGCCGATGTCCATATAGTGGCCTGTGCTTGTAACTGCAGGCACAGCTCGCGTTGATTTTAATGAGAGCCATGCCTGCAGCTACAAGCATCGGCCACTACACAGCGGTCAGTGCGGAGGCTACCGCTGCTTCTGCTCCAACCACTGTGTTGTTGCGGCGCTGACAGCATGCGCCCGCTCAGCTGATCGGTCGTGGTCCCAAGCGACGGACCCCTGCCGATCAACTATTAATTACCTATCCTGATGATAGGTCATCAATAGTATTTCACTGGAAAACCCCTTTAAGTACGAGATGGTATATGGGGAGGAGGGGCAGGGTTTGTGGGATAGGGAGGGAGGTGGTGGGGGTTTGTGGGATAGGGAGGGAGGTGGCTTGGGGTTTGTGGGATAGGGAGGGAGGTGGTGGGGATTTGTAGGATAGGGGGGAGGTGGTGGGGGTTTGTGGTATAGGGAGGGAGGTGGTGCAGGTTGGTGGGATAGGGAGGGAGGTGGTGGAGGTTTGTTGGATAGGTAAGGAGGTGGTGGTGGTTTGTGGGATAGTTAAGTGGGGAGGGTGTGTATGAGAAATTTATATTTTAAATTTGGTAATGTTTTAAAGGAGTATTCCGGTTCCAACAGGTTAGCCCCTAACCACGGGATAGGGGATAATTAGCTGATTGGTGGGGGTCCGACTGCCGGGACTCCCACTGATTACAAAGAACAGGGGCCCAGTCATTCCCCGAATGAGGAAAGCCCAGGTTGAGCAGTGCTGGAAACACAGGTTGGGCAAGCGCAATGTCCTCCATTCATTTCAATGAGAGCGTCGAAGATTCTCAAGTCAAACTCTCTCATTGAAATAAATAGAGTGCAATGTGCCTGCCCGACCTCTTTCTCCTGCATTGCCCAACTTGCGCTCCCTTCATTCGGGTACCGACCGAGCCCCTGTTCCTGTGATCAGTGGGGGTCCCTGTGCTCGGACCGCCACTGATCAGCTAGTTCCATAGAAAGGGGATAACTCGTTGGAACACTTTATTGCTTTTACCTAGAATACCTACTAAAATGAACATCTGCTAACTACTTGAATAAAAATTATTATTTTTTTAAAACCAGCGTGTCTATAGTTTATTCTTACAAAACCATTCAGTGTTACCACCATTAATGGTTCTCTTCTTCCAAACCTTTTATTCCTACAACAGTTAAAAAAAAAACTGAGCAGCTCGAGTCTGATTGGGACATGTGTGGTATTCTTGTATCTTGTCACCACCAGGCTGCTGGGTGGAAATGGGCTGTGGTGAAGGGAACGCCCAGAGCTTCTTATTGGCAGCCACACCCTTTGCCGCCATTTGTGGGAGAGATTGCAGAGCCACCTGTGATATCTATCTTGCAATCCCCGTGGTCTCCCCCATTTTGGCACGCCTCGCTTGGGCACTGCAAATGCATATTATTGGGTTGTATATAGCTATAACAAGGGGGCATCTACTAGGTTCATAGAAAAAAAAGATGTCCCCATGAGCATAGAATAAGTTGCTTTGACCTCTGACCACTCGCTGTACATTTTTACTTGCTAGTAATGGAGTTAATTCTTTACTAATTTCATGTATCAAGCATCCAACATTCTATGGCACAGTGTCACTGACCATACTGTCACTGCTTTAACCATAAAGCAACTTATTCTATGCTCATGGGGACATCTTTTTTTTTTCTGCGAACCTAGTGGATGCCCCCTTGTTATAGCTATATACAGTCCAATAATATGCATTTGCAGTGCCTGAGCGAGGCATGCCAAAATGGTGGAGACCACGGGGATTGCAAGATGGATGTCACAGGTGGCTCTGCAATCTCTCCCACAAATGGCGGCAAAGGGTGTCCCGCTCAGTCGCAGCACAGTGGCACAAATAATGGATATACTCTCTATAATGAACCGTGGTTTGTCACGTGATGCCAGCACTTCATCCGGGACTGTAAGAGTCAATGACAGGAAATAACTTGACACAAGTCCTGGTAGCTTTTCAATTGTAAACGGGAAGTGCATGGTTTACTGAAGCTCTTAAATCAATAACAGTATAACAATGACAATCTTGAGCAAAGCAATGAATTTTGCAGTAGACAACACGGTGCAATACAGGTGAATCCTGAACAAACACCGTTCTCTCTTCAACGCTCTCTTTTTCTCTATCTCTAGAGGTGACACAGTAGAAGTTCCCACAGGCCTGGTTATCTGTTGGACTTACTGGAAGTTGTTGATGCGGTTACTGGGATGAAGATTTTAGTGGATCTTTTGACTGTCCCTGGTTTTGACTTCACCAGGTTTTTGTGTAACTCACTGTTTAGTGGAACGGGTCCCAGCTTCTCTCCTCCTCACTGCTGAAAGACTAGGGAGCTGATGAATCCTAGCTTCGCTGCTTGAAAATCTTGTGTTGTAGCTGCTCACTCCGCTGACCTCCTCCTACATGTCCTGTCTTGTTCCCGCACTTTCTCTCATTTCCTCCCCGTCAGCATACAGGTTCACTATAGAGTTTCCCACTCTAAACTCTTACCATACCCCTTGACCAATCAGTGAGGGCATGACATACAGCCAATAAGCAGTAAGCTGTTGCCAAGCTTTTAAGCTTAAGAAGAAGGGAGAAACAAGGTTTCTCCGACGTAAGGCACTTTCTATATCTCCTGGAAGCATATAGTAAAGTGTGACAGGACTATGAAAGTGTGGCTATTCTGGAGGACCCTCTGGGCCACTACACATTCAATTTCAACAGATACGCCATGTGTGAAGATATCATATTCATTCTCTGATTTTTCCATACAAATAGCAACAAATAATTCCCTTGCATAGACTTGGGTTATGGCGGTTTCACATCTGCGGCAGGGATTCTGCTTTCCTGCTCTGTTCGGGGAGCAGGAAAGGAGAATACACGTCTCTGGACCAAACCGCAAAGCGCTGGACAGATCCCATTGACTATAATAGAGTTTGCTGCTTTCCGCTCAGCTGCCCGGCTTTTGGATGGAATAAAAAGCACTTCATCCGGTATTTTCAGCCAGATATGTGACAAAAGCTTCGTCCGGAGGTTCAAATGCAGATGTGAAACCGCCTTTAGTGATGAAAGAGTAGAGCTGCTTGTTTCCATCTCTTAACAGGAATAACATGCACATTAAGCATGTTAATATTTGTGAAAGACAACGATTATCCCAATGTCTGTTTACCCAACAACCGTCTTATTAACTGACATTATTGTATTTAATATTGGTTACTTACTATCTGAGAGCCCTGGGTTTCAGATTGCTCTCATAGAGGTCCAGAGTGAGACATGACAACCCTAAACTAACCATATATCCATAATAACTTTATAAGAATAGGTGCTTGCTTAATAACACATGGTAAGAATTAATTAAACATGGTTAATCTAAATAATTTGACCTTAATGGGTTTATGCTTTTTTCTACTTGTGTAGCTATGTAATTTTGAGAAGGTCCTTTTACTTGTACAAATATGTGTGAGTTAAAAAATCTAGACTATAAAATGAAGAAACATAAGTAGTAAATAAAGTTTATATAATAACCTGGGTATTATTATAATTTAGTGTATGTTTTGAAAATATTAAAAGGACATTAAGACAAATCAGATTCGTCAGGAGTTGTAACTAGATTGCAAACTGCTACTGGTAATAAGGTGTTTAGGGAAAATACAGCAGATAATGGAGGTATTACAATAAACTAATCACAAGATGCTGATAGGTGGATAAGATAATAGTAAGCACAATAAAGGCAGGTGCTAAGTGGCTTGCCAAGCCAACTATGAAATAGATTTGATAAAAGCAAAGCTGATCGTGTGGCGCATATGAGGGAATTAACTATCTGCAGATAAACCTTAAATGAAAACAGCTTCATTCACCAGTGTAATATAGAAGATCGCAAAAGGGATTCCTACAAGCAGCACGGTCATCTCATCCAGTCTCTACACTTCGGAATATGTCAGCAGTGCAGCTACATTGGTTAATCTGATTCAGAAGAATCCATCTTTCAGTAATAATGAAGTGTAATCAGTCCAACTCACGTCATACATGGGTAAATTTAGATAAAAGGATTCCATAGATGACGTAAAAAAAATCATGTGTGAACAGATCAATGTCTGCCTTGTTCTGTGACTCAGGTGGAAGTAGCGAATGCTGATGAAGTCACAACAGTTGACTCATGCCAGTCTGCCACAAACAATTTTGCAATTATACCAATGACTGCGCCTCACAGAGACCAAGAACATGTCAGATTAACATTTTCATAGATATCTGCTGTAGATCAGCATCTGTCATGTTGTTTCAGATCACAAAACGTAGCCAACTGTTGACTGCAAAAGGTTGAATGTGGCCTCCTTAGTAGACTAGGTACACTAGTGTCTTGGCAGCAAAAGAAAATTTTATATATATATAAATAGAAAACAAAGTGTTAACATCTGTGTTGGATGCTTTATTCGGAGCTTTTGGCGCAGATCTGGCACAAAATGCAGAACAAAGTAGCACAGCTTTATGGACCCCCTTATGCCTAGTGCCCATGGCCGTGACGGGCTCCGCAAGTGGAATTTTGCAGTGGAGTCTTTCATGGCGCCCCCTCAGAGACCCCATACTCACCTTCGGATCCGCTGCCTGATGTCCCGCATCCCCTGCCGGCGCGCATGCGCAGTACAGCGCATGACGAGCCGGCAGTGTCATGTGACGCACCGGCGGCAGCGTCATATGACACGCCCACAACGTCACATGATGCACCGGCCGCATCATATGATGCAGGCGTCAGTAGGCGGGTAAGCGTTTTCACCCTATCTACCGCTGTGCTACAGCGGAAGATAGCTTGACGGACAGCTCCATTGGCTGCGTACGCCCGCGGCAAATAGAACATGCTGCAGATGATTACGGGTGATTTCACGGGGCAGAATTTCACGGTGGAATTCCGTACCGTGAGCATTGCGCTATTAGGTTCAATAGGTTCAATAGATTAGGCCTCAGGGCTCCTTCCCACGGACGGATTTCCGCTGCGTAGTAAGCGGCGTAAATCCGCTGCGTTGCCCACAGCTATTATTTGCCACGGGTGTACCCGCGGACGGCTCCCATTGCAGTCAATGGAAGCCGTCCGTCACGCTATCTTCCGCTGTAGCACATGTGACGCTGTGGGCGTGTCATATGACGCGGCTGGCGCATCACGCGCTCTATTGTGCATGCGCGCCAAAGCGTCCTGCGGGTCGTAGGACGCCGGATCCAGAGGTAAGTATTGGGGTCTCTGGGGGGGGCGCCGTCACGGGCTCCGCTGCGAAATTCCGCGGCGGAGCCTGTCACGGACGTGTGAAGCCGGCCTTATAGTCAATTCGATCCGTCTGGCACCATCTGTCTACGTCATAGGATAGATCCAGCTTTTATTTTTCCTACTCCCATGATGGAGCAGGAAAACAGAATGCTGAATGCTGGTATGAACCCAGCCTAAAAGGAAGGAAGTGCAGTTCTCAGGTGTAATTAGAGACTGTTTTCTAAATAGAAACGTCATCCTCAATTCATTGTTATTCAAAAAGGCTGAAGACACTTTACTGAGAAGTGTGGATATAATGTTCAATGTTTGCATTTAAAAGACTGTACACTGGCTTCTGGTACTTAGATTCCTGTCAGGCAGACCCTTACTTTTGCATGTCCTGTATTGCTGAAATAAGTTTAAGGTGTTAAGTGTTACAGGAATCAAACACCATGGGGGAGATTTATATAATGTAATGTTTAGCAAATGTTTTTTTAATCTGAAAAATTGCATTTTTTTAAACCAATGCTATAATCAGCAAAACAACATTTACTGATGTTATTATTACAATTTTAGCACCCCTAAAGATTTTCAGTCTCTGTCTGCAATATGTGAACATACCCTAATGCCTCCACTGACATACCTATCCATGCATGGTTTTGGAATATGCGTGGAAGAATGTCAGTCAGCTGCTTGGCTCCCAGCAGCTAACTGACTGCTCTTCTCACTATACTACTCCAAAAGGTCCTTTTCTGCTTACTGCCATAAGCAGTATTACAGTTCGGTTCTTGGGTTCTAGAAGTGAAAATGGAGCTTTTTAAACCTACCCGTTTAAACCTTTTATAGGCATTTTAAAAAAAGCACTTATATTTCAGTTTGAAGCAGTACCCCTTGTTTAATTACTTAGTTCACCTATTTGCATGGCAAAATGCTTTTAACAAAGAAAAGTCATTGGATCTTGTGCATCTGAATTTTTCCAAAGCGTTTGATACTGTGCTGCAGGTTGGTATATAAAATAAGAATACGTGGTCTGGGTGAGAATGTGTGTAAGTAAGTAACTGGATCAGTGATAGAAAGCAGAGGGTGGTTATAAATGGTTCATACTCTGTTTGGGTCACAGTTACTGGTGGGGTGCCACAGTGGTCGGTTTTGGGCCCTAATCCTTGTAATATATTTATTAATGACCTTGTGGAAGCATTGTACAGTAAAATATCAATATTTGCAGATGACACAAAACTATGTAACGAAATAAACACATGAGAGGATGCAAGACAGTTGCAAGAGGATCTGGATAAGTTGGGGGCTTGGGCAGAAAAGTGGCAAATGAGGTTTAATAAATGTAATAAATGATAAATGTAAGATTATGCACATAGGTAGAGGACATACATAACAGCATCACACACTAAATGGGAAACCACTGGGAAACACTGACATGGGAAAGGACTTGGGGATTTCAGTTAACTGTAAGCTTAACTGGAGCAACCAGTGTCAGGCAGCTGCTGTCAAGGCAAATAGGATCATCGGTGCATCAAAAGAGATCTATGACGAGAGCATTGTTCTTCTTCTTTACAAATCACTAGTTAGACCACACATGGAACAAGAAGGACATAACAGAGCTTGAGCGGGTATAAAGGTGGGCAACTAAAGTAATAAATGGAATGGGCGGACTACAATACCCAGAGAGGATATTAAAATTGTAGTTATTTAGTTTAGAAAAAATATGTCTGAGGGGCGACCTAATAACTATATATAAATATATCAGGGGACAATACAGAGATTTGCACCCAGGACTGTGAGAAAGAAGGTTTCTGCACCGAAATAGAAGGGGGTTCTTTACTGTAAGAGCAGCTAGACTATGGAACTCTCTGTCTGAGGATGTGGTGATGGAAAATTTGATTTAAAAAAAAAATCAAGAGGGGCCTGGATGTCTTTCTTGAGTGATACAATATTAAATGTTATAATCATTAATAACTTCAGAAGGGTCGGTGATCTAGGGATTATTCAGATTGCCAGATTGGAGTTGGGAAGGATTTTTTTTTGCCTTAAATGGTTAAAATTGGCTTCTACCTCATTGGTTGTTTTTTTTGCCTTTTTCTGGAAGGGTTTTTTTTTGGTCTTACGTACTATGTTACTATTTGTGTATACTGAATGTATTAACTGATTAATTCCAGTAATCCCAGCCTCCTAGGGGGTTCACGCATATGATCAAAACGGGGGCAAGTAATTGCATAAGAAACAAATTGATATATTAGTATGATTTTTGTAGTCATTATATTATACAAGAGCCTAAGTACCAGAGAAATGGGCATAGCACCTATTGTGAGGACAAGCAGTTGAGAGGCTTTGCTTCCAAAGTTATAGGAGCCTTAAAAAGGACCTACCATCTCCCTGGCCCTATCAGCTTTATTATGAAATGTTATACCCCCAGTAAAAAAGCTTTCTAAATATCTTATTAAAAAAAGTAAAGCAGTGATTTTTACTGGGCATACACCTTATGAAATTCACCCAAGGATCTCCCAGTTTACCCATCAGGACCGCCCATTGGACTGTTCAACTCAGAATGAGCAGAGGTTTAAATGAATAAAATGCAAATTATACTGAATCTTTCCCCATGAAACTACATATCAATCAGCTCAACTCTTCCTCCTATATAATATGCTGATGCCTGCAGCTTGGACGGTATGTTCGAGCTGACAGACTACCTTTAACACAGTGTAGTACATTCTACATAAGTTATCATGAAGGGTAAATGTTAATGTTTGCTATACCCATATCTTCTGCCACAGCTGTCAAATACTGAAGCACTTGACCTATTGCAGTCCTACCTGACAGACTTTCAAGACGTGTGAGCTTTTTATCAGTCATACTGTAGTAGATTACTTTTATTGCAGTGAAATTGCATAGAGATCTTAGACCCATTTTACACTGATAGATCGCTCAAATGACAGTTTAAGTGATCATCTTTGCACAATCTATAGTAGCTAAGTAGCTACTAAAGAGCTATGTAGGGAGAGCGGGACACTGTCACTATCGCTTGGCAAAGAATACAGCTGTTTTGTATAAGCAAACAGCTAAATTGTTCTCCGAGCTTGCATCCCGCTGTGAACTATAAGAATCTTATCAGCGCTGCCAACTGTGATAACAGCCTGATAAGAGTTCATAGCTCAATTCTAGAAAACTAGAATTGAGCAAGGAACGAATTGTGCATGAAAACTTCACGATGTCCGTGCATTTAGATACAACAGTTATCATTCAAAAGACTGCTTTGCGCGATAATCGTTGTGTCTAAATGGGCCATTACTTAGCATTTTTCCACTCTTTACAGCTTCACTAACTAACCAACATTTGGGTACTCTTCAATGGATTTTCTAGTCTTATATATAAAACGCAAAATCTGTTTGTGTCATATTCAAATCCACAGTTCTGCTCCGATTTCAGTGAAATTGCAGCACCAGGCGGTGAATACTGGTGTAATTAAACATCGAGAACTTGATTATTTAATTCTAAGTACAAAAATAAGTGACCCCCTCCCCCACTATGTAATGTACCTTATCTAATTCTCTAACTTCCCTGTGTTGTACAAACTTGAAATTTGGCACGAGCATTCTTTAGGTCTTAAATAGGAAAAGTAAAGGGGTCACAACTTAATTATTCAATTCTAAGCACAAAATATAGAGTCATGCAATGCACAGGTATATCACCTATTTTAAATGACCAAAGTTTGATTATTGTATAAGGAAAAGCAACTTTCTAATATATGTATAATTCATTGAATGACAGCTGAGCGCCGCCTCTGATTGGTCACAGCGCTCAGCCAATCAGAGGCATTGCTTTCTGGAGGGGGGATTTTTCAGTCCTCAGCCACCAGAATACAGAAGAAGACTGCTGGGGACCAGGGAGAAGAGCTGGACAGCGCTTCTAGGTGAGTTATTTTTTTTTTTTTAACAGCTAGGGAGTTCCTTCATCCCCGTGGTCCACACGGAGATAAAGGAATCCCCTGCCATAGCAGTCACACCTGTGAGAGGAGAGCGCCATGTACTCCCTATATTTTCAATGGGGCCGGCGCTGCTGCCGCCGGCCGCATTGGATGCAAGGTGAAACCCCCTGGATGTGACAGCATCTAGGGGTTTCACATGCAAGGAAACCGCTGCTGCAGCTGTCACAGCTGCAGCAGGGGATAGCGATGGGACCGCACTTTATGTGGGAATTTAAAACCGCATCTGCTGCGTCGGTCACACGATTTTTATACATGTGTTTTGTGAATTATTTCCTGCACCTATAGATGTGGGAAAAATTTGCCGGTTTGACTGAGCCCTTAGCAACGGATTGCAAATAGCCCTCAAAAATCAACTCAGAGACTGTCCTAGCAAGTTAGTATATCATGAATGATGTATCAACAAGTGCTGAAATCTCTGAACCTGAAAACATACCGAATAACATGTATAGCAGTGATGGCAAAACTTTTAGAGACCAAGTGCCCAAACTGCAACCTAAAACCCTCTTATTTATCGCAAAGTGCCAACGTGTCAGGGGGCTGGGCTTATCATGACATGATTTTACCTCTGGAATTCTAAAAAGGACAGGGCTGTTTGAAAATAGACAGGGTGCAGATTTTAACTGCCTTTTGGAAGCAGAAATGCTGCAGAATTTGCCATGGAAATTTCCGGAGGACATTCTGCAGCATTTCCGCCATGTGTAAACATACGCAGCAGTAATAGTGGCTACTGGTGCATTATGTCTCCACCATATGTATGGGTGGAGACATGGGTTGGTCGGGCTTAGTGACAGGCCACGCCCCCAGTTGTGTGGATTGGCTGCACACCTCTCACCACCCACGCCCCTGATAAACTCACACATCTGCCGGCAGGGCTGCTCCGATCCCATCATCTTGATCAGCCACCCCCTCTGTCAGTCTCCTCGTTGTGCTCCGCTGCCATCCAATGCTGTGACTGTCAGCTCCTGTGACTGTGCAGGAGCATGGAGCCACTTCAGCCAGCCCCACTGTCACTGTGATCCCCCTGGCCTCCCTGCTGCTGTGTGCAGCAGCATGGAGCCACTGAGCAAACACTGATACAGTGTCACGGGAGGATGGAGCATGGAGCCACTGGCCAGAGACTGAAACAGTGATATGCACTGTGCCCTCTGCCAGGACTCAGCATTTCTGCCATAGTGTCTGTGGGCAGCACTGCTGTGGAGGCCGCAGGCGACCTCCACAACCGTGAGCATTCCCTGTCACTAAAGCCAGCCAACCCATGTCTCCACCAATACATCCGGTGGAAACATAATGCACCAGTAGTGTAATAGTGACCCACAACAGTGGCCTCAGCAGTAATAGTGACCCCCTCAGTAGTAATAGAGACGCCCATAGTGGCCTCAGCAGTGATAATGACCCCCTCAGTAGTAATAGGGACCCTCACAGTGGCCTCAGTAGTAATAGTGTCCCCCAAAGTGGCTTCAGCAGTAATAGTGTCCCCCACAGTAGTAATAGTCACCTCCACAGTAGCCCCAGTAGTAAATGACCCCCACAGTGGCCCCAGCAGTAATAGTGACCCCCCCCCCCCCCCCCCCCGGTGGCCCCAGCAGTAATAGTGACCCCCCTGGTGGCTCCAGAAGTAATAGTGACCCCCAAGGTGGCCTCAGCAGTAATAGTGACCCCTCACGGCGGCCCCAGTAGTTATATTGACCCCCACAGCGGCCTCAGCAGTAATAGTCACATACAGTGGCCCCAGCAGTGATATTCTTCCCCACAGCAGCTCCCAGTTGGAATAGTGACTCCCACAGTAGCTTCCAGTAGGAATACTGACCCCCACAGCAGCCCCCAGTAGGAATACTGACCCCCACAGCGGCCCCCAGTATGAATACTGACCCCAACAGCAGCCCCCCAGTAGTAAAACTGACCCCCACAGCAGACCCCAGTAGGAATACTGACCCCCACAGCAGACCCCAGTAGGAATACTGACCCCCACAGTGGCCCCTAGTAGGAATACTGACGCCTCTGAGACCCATATACTTACCCCCCTCCTCGGAGTTCACAGAATACGGGGTACTTGTCT
Source organism: Eleutherodactylus coqui (assembly GCF_035609145.1). Classification (NCBI taxonomy): domain Eukaryota; kingdom Metazoa; phylum Chordata; class Amphibia; order Anura; family Eleutherodactylidae; genus Eleutherodactylus; species Eleutherodactylus coqui. Next base: position 200,118,335 of record NC_089837.1, read on the forward strand.
ACTCAAAATCCTCACTTGACTCACAGAACACCACTGCACGACCAGAAAAATGGTGTTTGGTGCACAGTGTCAGGAAAACTAATAGTGAGCTTAGTTTTCTTCTAATCATCTGTGAATACTGCGGTTTATCTGGACATGTTTGAATAGTTTTATGCCAACTAGCACCAGAAGAAAAAATGTACTGCTTCTTCCAACAATATGTGGCAACATGCCACAACTCCCTGTCACGAGTTCATGAACTGTTTACGAAAGAGTGAACTGTGAGCAAGGGGCTATGGCTACCATATTCCCTGGATTTGTGCACATGTGATTTTTATCTGTTAAAGAAATTTAAAGCAGAAAGTGTATGTCAATAATCCACATACCCTGGATGAACTCCATGAAAACATCACAAACACTATCTGCATCATCATCGTTGAAGAGCTGCAGGCAGTATCAGCCAAAAAGTTGCGACTTGACCAGAGGTGCATAGACGTGAATGGGGACCATTACTGTCATGTCTAGTAAATCAGTAAGGCCACTCTCACACGTATGCTTGTTATTGCGATTACCGTGTCGGTAATCGCGGTACAATGCACCCATTGATTTCAATTAGGGCTTTGCAGACCTGTGCTCGTTCGCTTTTTGAGTGCTGTCTACTTTGCCGCCTTTTTACGCTTTTTAACATACTTCATCTCCCATCACAATAATGGAGTATATTAAAAACCGCTGTTGGATGCAATAACCGGTGTTCGAAAATGGTGGTAAAATGGCAGCATTTTGCCAGCACTGTGTGTGAGAGTGGCCTAAGGCTTTGGAAAAAAATAATCCACTTGCTCATTCTTTCTATTGCAGTATAGTCGTAGGTGAACTATTAAAACAATATATGCTGTTCTGTAACTATGAATTCATGGTTAACAAGTTTCTCTGCCTGCATGGAAATAAACTACTTTTGCTATGTAGACTGATAATGAAACAACACAGAAAACCCATAAGTAATAATAGGAGTATAGAGTATACTTGTATAAAGCATAATAAATGAATTATTACAACTTTTAACAGAAAGGATTGCAATATTTTCATATGGAAAACTAAATCATAGGGTTTACACTACATTCCTTTGTATCTTCAGCCTGTCTGGGAAGAGGCTGGAATGTTTAAAGAGATCCCATTGAACTGTTTCCTGTTCATTGTCACCTTTCTCCTTCCATGCACAAGATTCTCACAGAAAGTAATAAACCACCCCACAACATACTAAGCAGGCATTCCCAGAAAACACTCATTATTATGAGAGATGGGAAAATACCTACTAAATTAATTACAGTTATAAACCTAGGGCCACTATCTCAGGCAAACGTAAAAGTGACTGACAAAATATGATACAAATGATCTATGTTTTTATGTGACAGTTCAGACCAGAGCATGGTTCTTAGGGATAAGACACACTGCCATAGGCACAACTACGCTCGGCAGTGCGGAGCGTGGCTGCGCCTAAACGAGAGAGATTTCTTTGGGCTAGAGAAGAGAAGTTTGAAAAAAGAGGCAGGAAGATAGCGGCTGCCCGATCTTCTTCGCGCTTGGTATTCGTCTCCTATCTTTTCTCGCTCGTACGAATCACAGCCATGAAATCCCAGCAGTGAAAACGAAACTTAAACCTTATTGAGATCAGTGGTTTCGTTTTGTCAACTTATACGGCCGCAATTATCATGGCTGTATGTATAAGGGGAAGAAAACACGCTCATGTGTTTTTGCCCTTAGGAGCCATAGTACACGCATTAGGCTGGTTTACGGCGAGGGTAAAAAAACACATCCATTATATGGAACCGTATTATGGACGCCTTTCAAAAGACATTACATCCGTATGTCATTAATTTTTCATCTGTTCTTGACTTCATATTTTTATTATGATCTATTGATCCATAGTTGCCCAATTAAAAAAATACAAATATACAGGGAAATACACAAAAAATAGATCATGCAGCGTTTTTGAAAAACAGCTATAAAAGAAATGGCCATGTGATTACCCCTATAGATTTACATTAACTACGTACTATGGTCCCCCCACATGGGCCTCATACAGAGCAAAAATACGCTTATCTGAAAGCTACCTAAATAATTTTTGACTTTGCATCTACAACTTATGAGGTCCACGCTTGGGTGCACTTTTTGACATACAAAGCCACTTTCAGTTATTTGATGCAATTAAGTAATAGCATCATTATGCACAGTGTCTGTTCATTGTCCAACCACAGACGTGTATAATATAATCTGCTGCATGGATATGTCTGCTGCTTTAAAGGGTTATTCCAGTCTTACAAAGTGTTTGCATATCACCAACACGGAAATCCAACCTCTCCACTGATCCTAAGAATTGAGAGACTGATACACTTATTTGGTGCTGCGGCCCATTTCGAGTTTTCCCTGAACAGTGCATCTCCTGGCCTTCTGGCTGCTCATGGAACTGCAGCCAATCCCACCCATAAATAGGGCTGTGTTGCAATTTCCCGCAGAATAAGTGGTCAAGGTGCTGCTGTCCAGGAAAAAAAAAAAGGTGAAAGCGATGCAACACTAATTCAGGGACTATCTTTTTAAGTCGAAAGAAAAATGATATATTATTAGTTTTTGATTAAATTGCTACTGAATTTCTTTGCTATCTGTGACTTTTGAGAAAAAGATTTACAATTAAAATTTGACTAGGTGTTATCCTAACTTAATTGTTATTGGACCTGACACACCATTTCCTCACTGCAGCCCTGGTCTTTGATAAAGGTGCAAACATTTGGAGATTTGCATAAAGTACCTCTGTCTTGCAATTAACTTCAGAAGATTATCACAGTGTGAAGGCTACACCAATCAAATTCCTTATTGACGAACTTCAAAGGAATCCCTAACCAATCAGTGCTCTCTTTGCTGTGTGAGTTATGTCACCCCACCATGGCTATGACTATTTATTGGAGTGTAAAGCAATGTAATGTTGATTAGTGAAACCTGTGCTGCTAAGGTCAAGTGGATTTACTATCTCCAAATACACTATTGACTAATCAACACACATTTGACAGATAAGACGTTTGGATCTCTGGAGAATATTTCATTCGTGGTGGAGGAACAACATTTGAGGGATGAGTTTAAGTGCAACTGAGACTTGTGGAAAGAACTTACAGTACCGAGTAGATCATTTGCTTAGTGCAGTGGAAAATGAGCTTCAAGCTGGCAGTGAGAAGGGGGACCCAACTGAAAGAGAGCTCAAAGTTTCTTTGGAGGAAAAAGACCTTTGGTTGAGGTTCAAGGAGCTTACCAATGAGATGATTGTCACCAAAAATGGCAGGTAGGACTCATACAATAGTCACAAAAATATTTAACATTGTTTATCCACATTACATTGAGACTGCTAATGCTGAGATCAAGTATCGGTTCAGCTTTGTTTGTCATTGTCATCTAATTTTGACCATTTATTAGTGCTTGTATACCCGTTCTATTGTGTATTATCATTATTATTAGTAGTAATGTTATTATTCTTGTTATTCATAAAAATCCTAATAAAATACTGTGATTTTTTTAATAACATGACCCATGTAAGATATTGTCTTAACTCCTTAAAGCCAAGAGATTTTTTTTAATTTAGTTTTTTCATCCCTGCCTTCCAAGAGCCATAACTTTTCTTATTTTTCCGCCGTAGCTGTTTGAGGGCTTGTTTTTTGTTGACCGAGATGTGTTTTTTAATGGCACTCCTTAATGTACTATATAATGTACTGAAAAACTTTTAAACAGTTTTGTAGGGGGGTGAAATGCAAAAGAAAAAAGGCTATTGCACCATTTTTAGTTTTAACATTGCATTAAAACTGACATATGCACTTTATTCTGTGGGTTGGTACGATTACGGCAATACGCAAAAATGTATCTTTTTTTTAATGTTTTACTGCTTTTAAACAGTAAAGAAACTTTTTAAAACAAAGAAATGCCTTCCCTTACCGTATTGTGAAACTGATAACTTTTTATTTTTTCACCGATTGGGCTGTGCAATGCTAATGTTTTTGCTGGTAGAGCTGTAGTTTTTATTAGTATGGTTTTGGGGCTCATATATCCTTTTGACTACCTTTTGTTCAATATTTTGGAGGGTGATAGAATAGCCAAAATGACAGCAATTCTTGCATTTTGTACCCTTTTCTTTTCAGTGTTCACTGTGTGGGATACATTGTTTGATAGTTTAAGAGTTTGGAATTCTACAAACAGTTTTTTATTGCTTAGGTTTTTTTTTTAAAAAATGGGGAAAGAAAGTTTCCCCTGTTCTATGGTGATGAACAATGGTTAGCATGATCATTCATCCCTATACAGCTGTCATTGATTGGTTGCGCATCCTCCAGTTTACAAGCATTTTAATGCACACCTAAGGGCTCACACTTGTGTTTTTTTTAATGCTGCAATATCGCGATTGTCAATGGGACTTTCTAATCTTAAAAACGCATCGCGCACAAAATCGCAAAGCACAAACTTGTGATGCGTATTTAACATTAGAAAGACCCATTGACAATCGCGTTTAAAAAAAAGCAGCGATATCGCAGCGTTAAAAAAAACCCAAGCGGGTGTGAGCCCTTAATGACACAATCAGCCAATGAATGATTGTTTGTCCATTTACGTGGCCTAATTGTCGGGTGAACGAGTGTTTGTAGGAGCGTTCAGGCCCGATAATTGCCCTGTGTAAAAGGACATTTAGATTGACTGGGCACCCTTTTTTGTTCAGTGGAGAGAGGGGAATAAATGGCTGTCCGATACTTGTACGTATATAAGAATGAGCAGGTTAAGATCTAACATTGGAGTACTTTGGGTACACATTTTTCCATGAAACATTGCACTGATTATTGCTAAATCATGGGCAGCATGGTGGCTTAGCACTGTTGACCTAGGTTTAAATCTGACTGATAACAGCATCCCTATGGTTGTATAGTTTTCCTCCCACACTCCAAAAATATGCTAATAGATGAAAAATTTTGAGCCGTATATCAGGGCATGTAAAGTTCTGCATTATTATAACAATTGCTGCACACTTTGCATTGCTTCCACTCCGGCCACCATGAATAACTTATGCGTTCAATAGTGTAGCACAAAAACTTATTAAAACTGCACAATGTATGTCAACTCTAGTGGCAGACAAAATCTGAAATAAAAAAGGTCAAACGTCAATGTTAGACATATTAGACATATACTTGCAGTATATTATAGGTTTTACGCGCAACATTGATTTTGATAGAACTTTTTAGTAAATGTATTTACTCACCCTAGGTTTTGTCTGAGGCGGGGTTCACACGGGACGGATTTGCTGCGGAATTTCTATGCGGATTGTCCACACGGAAATTCTGCACACAGCTTATAGTCCCGAGATTAGCCAGCAAAGTGGGCGAGATTTTGCAAAAATCTCGCCAACATGGTGCGGCCAATCCGTTACAAACAAGCGGTGCAGAAACGGCCATGTGGCACGGAAATTAAATACGCAGTATGTCAATTCTTTTTTTTTCTGCAGCGGCCTCTCTCCTCTCTATGGGGAGAGATAGCCGCAGCGGAGATGCAGGCGGCGAAGCCTCTCCAAAACCCGCAGCTGTAGTTTTCCAGCGGAATTCTTGCTGATTTTTGGTGCGGCCAATCAACGAGAATTCCGCTGAAAATCTGTCCTGTGTGAACCCAGCCTAAATGTTAGGTGCTCAGAGACCTAAGCATTATGTAACTTACATGAGAATGTACCTAACTAAAATGTAAAAATAACTACCAAATGAAAATAATTTAAAACACGCATCCACACATTCCTTTACATACCCTGTTTCCCCAAAAATAAGACAAGGTCTTATAATAATTTTTTTCTCCAACAGATTTAACTTTTTTACACGTATAGTTGTCTTGACACGATTTAAATTTTATTTTTTTATTAACTGTAACTAAGGCTTATTTTGGGAGTAGGGCTTATATTTCAAGTGCCCTGAAAAATCCTAAAAAAATCATGCTAGGGCTTATTTTTGGGGAAACAGGGTAGTAACCATAAAACAGGGATGAGCAGGAGCTAAAATAAGGGAATAAATGAATTAATTGAAGCACACACTATAAAAAGGTTCTGGATAGGTCACTATAGCTTTATACTGCCTATAATATGAGAAAATGTATCCATGTATATCTGAGGATTCTCTAAAGGTGTATTAAGAGAAATTGTATTGTTTCAGTAGCAAATAAATTAAAGTTATTTCACTTTAAATGAGTTCTTTGATTCCAAATCAAAAACAAAAGAAGACACTGAGGTTAAAGGAAATATTCAGGGGAGGATATACATTTCCTTTCTAACACCACCTTTTAAATGACTTTATTTGTTTTGAATAAAGAGACACAGGTAGGTCTCACCCACCCATGGAGAAGGTTAGTGGAAGGTGTTTCGTGTGACTGTATTTACTGTTTTGGATTAATCTTTCTTAAACTGTACATTATAGGACTTTTATTACATTAACTATTGATGTTTTATAGACATTTTATATGTATATTTCATAGGCCCATGCAGCATAATTATCCATTTTCTTTATATTTTAGGAGAATGTTTCCTGTGTTAAAAGTGAGTGTGTCGGGACTAGACCCTAATGCCATGTATACATTCCTGCTGGATTTTGTGTCAGCGGACAACCATCGGTGGAAGTATGTAAATGGAGAGTGGGTTCCAGGAGGGAAACCTGAGCCTCAAGCTCCGAGCTGTGTCTATATTCATCCAGATTCCCCAAACTTTGGAGCCCATTGGATGAAAGACCCTGTTTCTTTCAGTAAAGTTAAACTTACTAATAAAATGAATGGTGGAGGCCAGGTAATATTATTTATTAAGCCCTTGGCATCGCAGTCATTTTACACTTTTTTCTGTTTTTTCATCCCCACAACTTTTTATTTTTCAGCTTTTGCATAGCTGTATGGGGACTTATTCTTTGTAGGATGAGTTATATGTTTAATGGTATCATTTAAGATACCATATAAAGAATGAAAAACTTTATTTTTGTGAGTGAAATGGGAACTAAATAACATTGTCATTAATCCCTTAAGGACCAGGCTGTTTTGTACCTTAAGGACCAGAGACTTTTTAGGGATTTTACTCATGTGGCGGTTTTACTGCCCTATTTTTTTTGCTTTAGCTATCAAAATTATTTTTGCTGTGTTTTTTTCCCTGTGACATATAGGGCTATTTTTTAATATCTTTTTCACTGACTTTTTTTCCCCGTTTTTTAGCTTTATTGGGGGTAAAATGCTATAAAAAATGCTTTTTTGTAACATTTAGAGATATTTTTTTAATTTAATGTATTTATGCTAAAATAAAGTATGGGATTGGTTTCCTCTATTTGTTTTGGACATTTTAATATATAGTATGTATGGTTTTGGTTTACATGGCGCATACGGCGACGGTTTTTGTTGGCATCAGCTTTGTGTTATTTTCTCTCTTATGTATACATTGTTGTTTTACTCTGTAATTTTGTTTTATTTGTGTATGTAATAGTGTTTTCTACTATCTATGTTCCCCATGACGTCATGTAAGACCTCTGGGGGACATTCTTTTTTTTTTTTACTTGACACCTTCCCACTGTAGCTGGGGCATCCATAGGAGCCCCAGTTACAGGGGGAAACAGACCCTGCAGTGACAGTAGTCACTGGCAGAGCTATGCAGGGTCTAGTTTGACCCCCCAGCTCTGCTGTAGCAGGAAACCCAGGCAGCCGATGTGAAAGTTACAGTTTACTTTCACTTTGAGTACACAGTGCTCATTGAGCACTGTGTACTCGGGGAAGCAGAAGGCAGGAAGGGTTAAAAACACCTCCTGCCTGCTTCTCCAGGTTATCAGCTGAGCTGATAACCCGTTCCTGCCCTCTGATTGATTGCACAGGCAGCAGACTTAAAGCGCCGCCGCCGTATAGTGTTTTCTGCCACCATATTCTGTAAGAGGGCTAGTTTTTTGTAGGTAAAGTCCCCTGGTGCAAGCACCGAGTCGAGACTGAATTCAATTTTCTTGGCAAACTGTCTTTTTGTGGAGTGGTTTGCCATTGCTTTTTGCCCCGCAGCAAGCATGGTACTCAACTGGGATGGAAGGCTGAGTCAACCTTGAGCCTTGGCTCCCTGAACCGTGCGGGAATTGAACTCACAACCTTCAGAGCTTAGAACTGCATTTCTGCTGCCTTAATACACTGCGCCATACAGGGCTGTTTTTTGTTTGTTTGGTTTTTTTTATGCCAAGCTGTAGTTTTTAGTGATAACATTAGTGCACACGGCCTCCCTCACACAGACTTTTTTACAGCGTTTAGTGCTGCCTTTTCAGCGCAGCGCTAAACACTGTACAAAGCTCCCATTTATTTTAATGGGACTGTTCACACAAGCGTCAACACGCATCGTCTTCAACGCTGCACTTTGATAGCGATGCACGTCCTATCTTTGCCCTTTTCAGCCCTGCATCACCCATTGAAATGAATAGGCAGCGTTAGCTGCTGAAAACACGGCACAACTTGGTGCCACGTTTTGGGCAGCACTAAACAGAGCACTAGCTGCACTACCAAAAAAAAAAGTTATACTCACCTAGCTGCCACCATCAGGTCCTGGGTACTTGTCAGAGAATCTTTGCTAGTGACGTGGTTTGAAGACCCCGCCTCCAGCAAGAGATTGCTCTGATTGGCTAATCCAGCGCCAATCACAGTCAGTGCTGGATGCACCAATGAATGAATGGCTCGCAGCTCAGCCAATCAGCAATCTCTTGCTGGAGACGTGACGTTACCAGCAAGAGATGCTCTGCAGTCATAGACAAGTGCCTGGAAGCCTGCAGAGAGGCGGATGGCTTCTACTAGGTGAGTATTTGATTTTTTTTTTCAGCTTCCTTGGCCATGTTATCAGTTGTGCTGAAAACATAGCCAAAATGCTGGCATAACGCATGCTAGCGCTGCTGAAACCGCAGTAAACACAGAGTTGAAAAACTGTGTTTACTGCAAACGCCTGTGTGAGGGAGGCCTAAGACTCTTTTTACAGTTGTGCGTTGTATATTTTTCTTTTGCGGTGTTTACCATGTTTTAATAGTTCAGACTTTTACAGACATTTAAATACCAATTATGTTTATATGTTTATTTTTGATTAGTCCATATATACATGGCCAATAGCAAGACACCGCTTATTGTAAGTCCTATTCTCACATTTGAAATGCATGAAAATAGGACCTTTTTGAGTTTTTCCATCTTTCACTATCGGAGCGTGTTCGGAGCTAGCTCTGATTTTAGCTGGATGATCTTCAGCTCTTTGGCGCAGCCAACATCCAGCATGTATGAATCAGACTCGGCTCCTGAGCCCACTCCTTATACACCCTTAAGGCTGAGGGCATACTAGTACTACCACTATAATATCAGTAATAATAATGTATATGGTTACTGCTAATATTTTGCCCTTTTTTTTTGTAAATTTGGTCATTAATTATTTTTAGTTCTTTCCAGATTATGCTAAACTCGTTGCACAAATATGAACCCAGAATACACATAGTAAGAGTTGGCGGACCCCAGAGAATGATCACCAGCCACTCCTTTCCAGAGACACAGTTCATTGCTGTGACTGCGTATCAGAATGAAGAGGTATATGTCCCACAGAATATATTTTACTCATTGACTAAGCCATTACTATTATATTTTTCATTACATATTAATGCTGTATATTTAGGTTGTATGCATCATGTTTCTGTGAAAAATATGCTTTTATGTAATGAATATTTTTTTTCTATTGCATGATAAAAAAATCAGGACTGATCAAGACAACCATGTTCCGCTATATATACAGTCAAGAGAAAAACTAAGTACACCCGCAAGTACATTCCGCATGTCCATGAGTGTGTGATTTGGGCGTACCTTTGCATCGCCTCACTCATTATTTTCAATGGGGCCGGTGGCAGCAGTGCGCTGTGTGCTAGGTGCACAAAAGTGCGATGCGAAAACAATGAGAGACACTCTGCCGCGGCTGATGGCCGCGGCAGAGAATCGCTAATTCCCTAAAGTGATGCGAGGTGGTTTTGGTTTAAACACCTCATATCTGCAGGAATATCACATATTGGTGAGCACAATATCAGGTTCTGATTCACAGCTCGATGTGAATTTAGCCTAAGGGCGAGCACCCACTGGCGTTTGCGTTTTCCGCGGGAAAAAACGCAGCGTTTTCGCCGCGTTTCCCGCGATTTTTCCGCGCGTTTTTCGCGGCGTTTTCGCGGCTTTTCCATTAATTTCCATTGACTTTCATGGGTGCATTAGGAGAAAAATAAGGACACATATGCAACTGACAGTTCCTATGTTAAAACGCAAACGCAACGCAAAAAAAACGCCAGTGGACAGGAACACATGTTATCTCTATGCCTGTGCAGGAAAAACGCAAAACGCAAAACGCAGGTAAAAAAACGCCAGTGGGTGCTCGCCCTAAGGGGCTACAAACAAATTTTCATATGGTCCAGGAAATTAGTCATGTTTGGAAAGCTCATGCCAAGGGGCTAGATCATGAATGTAAATTAGTTTTGCAGCTGCATGCAGCGCGGTTTAGGTATGGGTACTGGTACAGGAGGGGGGTAGACTTTGCACCTGGGTCCCTGAGCCTTTAGTTACAGCACTGAAACACAGCATATACTATCAACAACTCTTACCAACTGTCAAGCACGGTGGTGGAGAGGTGATCATTAGTGCTTTTTTTTTGCAGCCACAGGACCTGGACACCTTGCAATCGTTGAGTCAATCATGAACTCCTATATATACCAAAGTATCTTAGAGTCAAATGTGAAACAATTTGTCATGGGTGGGGTTTCGGTCGGACGCTGCCACTGTCACTTGCTGCTGCTCAGACCCAGTCCTCTGCCCGTAGGGATAGAGTGTACTCCCAACTCCTTTTTGAAAGAGCCAGTGCCCCACCAATCACCATCCATTCTCTGCAGTATTCGGCATCCTCCCCTCATGGAGGATGCTTAAATAATTTACTTTCATTAGCCATTTTTGACTAAGCCCCTGTTCGTATACTTTCTGATTCTGACCTTTTGCCTGACTCTGACTATCCTGATTTCTGTGATCCTTGACCTCAACTTTGTATTCTGGACTCTGCTATTGCTTGCTGTCTATCCTGACCTTCAGCCTGGATTTTGTTATTGCAACTGATTACAGCCTGTATTCCTGCAAGTCTCCTGTTTAGACCTACAGGTACCATGCCTCGGCAAAGTGCAGCATCAACAGCTACATTACCGGGTCTATCTGTGTGTGTGTCATGGCTTAGGGACCCCACAGCAAAGTCAGTATTCCATTTGAAGGGGTCAAGCATAAAAACTATGGTTTCCCAGGTGCTGCTACCTCAGTCCAAAGCCAATCCTGTGTGTGACAAGGTGGATCTACATCCATCTTCCTGACACCATCTATCCAAAAGTTAAAGGTTGGCTGAAACTAGCAAATCTACATTAGAATGGCTGAAAAAAAAGAATCAAGGTGTTGCAGTGGCTCAGTCAAAGTCCAGACATCAACCAAATTAAAATGCAGTGGTGGAGCCTTAAGAAAGCTGTGCATAAACGAATGTCCACAAAACTCAGTGAATTGAAGCAATGTTGTAAAAAAGAGAGGGGTAAAATTCCTCCAGAAGGATGTGAGAGACGGATAAAGTTATACAGAAAACGATTACTTCAAGGCATTGCTGCTAAAGGTGGTTCTACGAGCTACTGATTCATAAGGTTTACTTAACTTTTCGCAAACTGCTTCTGCATTTAGACCTAGTTTTTGTAAAATAATTAATGACATGATGTAAATTCTTATGTGTTGTTGTTCACCTGAGGTTATATTTGCCTTATTTCAAGACCTTCTATGGATCAGATTTTTTTTATTATGATATATATATATATATATATATATATATATATATATAATAATCTTTATTTGTATAGCGCCAACTTATTCTGCAGCGCTTTCAGGCATGGATAAATGCAAAACAATACAATTGCAACAATTACAATGTGAGATACATTGGGTTAGACACAAATGGGTTGAGGGTGGTACAGGAGGTGCAGGGGTTGGGGAACACAGGCAATAGGAAATTTTATGTACAGATCATTTATCAGAAGGCAAAACAGGGTGGAGCACCATAGGGAGGGGCGAGGGACTAGGTCAGGAGATTTGGTATGCTTCCCTGAAGAGGTGCGTTTTTAAGGCACGTCTGAAATTTCGTGCATCGGGAATTGTCCGGATGCCTTGGGGTAGAGCATTCCAGAGGATGGATGCTGCTCTGGTGAAGTCCTGTAGGCGAGCATGAGAGGTTCGTATTACAGGGGTGTTTAGTTTGAGGGTGTTAGCCGATCGGAGTGAGCGCGCTGGGTGGTATACTGACAGTAGGGAGGCGATGTATGGTGGCGCAGCGCCATGCAGAGCTTTGTGAGTGAGGTAGAGGAGTTTAAATTTAGTTCTGCAGTGGATGGGCAGCCAATGCAGCGACTGGCATAATGCAGAGGCGTCTGAATAACGACTGGATAGAAAAATGAGTCTAGCTGCTGCATTTAGTATGGATTGGAGTGGAGCGAGTCTAGTGCGGGGGAGGCCAATGAGTAGCGAGTTGCAGTAGTCAAGCCGGGAGTGGATGAGCGCAACCACGAGCGTCTTTAGCGTGTCCGTGGTTAGGAACGGACGTATTTTAGCAATATTTCTGAGGTGCATGTGGCATGTTTGGGCCAGAGATTGGATATGGGGGGCAAAGGAGAAGTCAGAGTCCAGTGTGACCCCAAGGCATCGGGCATGCCGTCTGGGGGTTATGATGGTGCCAGACACTGGAATAGAGATGTTGAGTGGAGGTTGGTTAGAAGGTGGAAAGACGAGCAGGTCAGTTTTAGAGAGGTTTAGTTTGAGAAAAAGGGAGGACAAAGTGTTAGAGACAGCGGACAGACAGTCGGTGATATTTTGGAGGAATGGTCCAGAGATCTCACGAGAGGAGGTGTATAGTTGGGTGTCATCAGCGTAGAGATGGTATTGGAGGCCAAATCTGTGGATGGTTTGTCCAATTGGGGCAGTATAGATAGAGAAAAGAAGGGGACCAAGGACCGAGCCCTGGGGTACCCCGACAGCGAGAGGAAGTGGAGCAGAGATAGAACCAGCAAAGGAAACACTGAAAGAGCGGTCAGAGAGGTAGGAAGAGAACCAGGAGAGAGCAGTATCCTTTAGACCAATAGAGCGGAGCATAGTAAGAAGGAGATTATGGTCGACAGTGTCAAATGCAGCAGACAGGTCAAGGAGGATTAGTAGGGAGTAATCACCTCTCGACTTTGCAGTCATCAGGTCATTTGTTACTTTTGTAAGGGCAGTTTCGGTCGAGTGTAGAGAGCGGAAACCAGACTGGAGGGGGTCGAGGAGCGAGTTGTCAGAGAGAAAGCGAGTAAGGCAGGAGTAGACCAGGCGTTCCAGTAATTTGGAAATAAAGGGGAGGTTTGAGACGGGTCGGTAGTTGGCAGCATTAGTCGGGTCCAGGGTTGGTTTTTTAAGCAGAGGGGATATAATGGAGTGTTTGAATGAGGAGGGAAAAGTGCCAGAGGTTAGGGAGAGGTTGCAGATTGTGGTAAGGTGAGTAATGAGAGCTGGGAAAAGGGAGCGGAGGAGGTGAGAGGGGAGAGGGTCACTAGCGCAGGTGGTGGGGCGGGCAGCGGAAAGGAGCCTGGAGACTTCTTCCTCTGTCATTGGTTCTTGCGTAGATAGTGAGTAGGTGCTGGGTGCAGTGCTGATGAAACTGGGATCAGGGCTAACCATGCAGCTTTCAGAGATTTCTTTTCGAATGTGGTCGATTTTTTCTTTGAAATAGGCAGCTAGTTCTCCAGCAGTCAGGTCTGTCGCAGGGGCCTGTTCCTTGGGGCTGAGGAGGGAGTGAAAGGTCTCAAAGAGTTGTTTGGGGTTGTGGGATAGTGAGGAGACAAGGGAGGTGAAATAAACTTGTTTGGCATGGTGAAGGGCTAGGTTATACGTTTTAAGCATGAATTTGAAGTGGAGGAAGTCTGCTGGCAGCTTTGACTTTCTCCACAGCCGCTCGGCGCACCTAGAGCACTGCCGGATGAAGCGCGTTTGGGATGTGAGCCAGGGTTGCCGTGGTCTGCGTTTGACGGCTCGCGTCACAGGCGGTGCCACTTCATCCAGGGCACGGCTCAGGGTGGTGTGGTAATATTCGGCTGCCAGGTTAGGGCAGGGGAGGCGAGAGATAGGCGATAGGGAGGACTGAATAGTTTCGGCAAACTGTTTAGTGCGGACAGACTGGAGGTTCCTAGAGGTGCGATAGATAGGAGGGTCAGGAGAGATGCTAGGGTGCCTGATGGAGAATGAGAGAAGGTTGTGATCTGAGAGTGGAAGTGGGGAGTTAGTAAAGTGAGAAGCAGAGCAGAGACGGAGGAAAACTAAATCGAGAGTGTTACCATCTCTATGAGTGGGGGAGTCAGAGATTAGTGATAAGCCAAGGGAGGAGGTAAGTGTTAAAAGCCGGGAGGCAGATGAGGAGCTAGAGTCGTTAGTAGGAATGTTGAAATCACCAAGGATGAGGGTTGGGATTTCACAGGATAGGAAGTGGGGGAGCCAGGCAGCAAAGTGGTCTAGGAACAGGCGGGTAGGACCTGGGGGGCGGTAAATAACTGCGACACGCAGAGGCAGTGGGCGGAAGAGTCGCAAGGAGTGGAAGGTAAGCGAGGGAGCTGAGGGAATGACCTGGAAGGTACAGTTTGGGGAGAGGATGATGCCTACTCCTCCATCCGATCTGGAGGTGTGGGAGAACTGCAGACCATCATAGGACAATGCAGCGGGGGGGGGGGGTAGAATCGGACTGCTGTATCCAGGTTTCCGTGAGGGCGAGCAAGTTCAAGTGTTTAGGGGTGAAAAGGTCATGGATAGTTGGGAGTGTGTTACACGCAGATTGGGAGTTCCATAGGGCGCATTTGAATGGGGCAGGGGGGGCATTTTGGTAGAGAACAGTACGGGGTGGGCCTGGGTTGGGGGAGATGTCCCCTGCAGCTAGGAGTAGCAGAGTAGCAAGGGTAAGCACATGGCTAGGGGATTTGTGTGGGTGTCTGAGGTGTTTCTCTGCAGTATTGGGGGATTGAAGGCGTCTTAGGAAGTTGAACAGTGCATGGGAGCCATATATAACAGGATGATAGGAGTTGTAATGGATGGGAGGTATATTTCTCCCACACTCCTAGCATTCTGTGAAGCAGTAAGGAGTAAGCTCACCTGCTGGTTAATTACCAGCTCCACTGTAGACATAGTAGCCAAAGCTATGGGAGTTTTTGAATTGAGTAAAGGTCCATTTACATGGGACGAATGTCGGGCAAATGATGCCTGACACTCGTCCCTGTGCTTCCTCACTTCCGTGCTCCTGCTCGGTAGCTAGCAGAGCTGTCTCGCTCATGAACCTGCCAGCAGGGGGGCGGGGCAGTGCAGGAGATTTCTCTCCTCTCGCTCCCCCGCCCTTCTCTATTGAGATAACACAGCGGGCGTTCACTACTGAACGGCCGCTGTTTAAACTGAACGATGAGCTCATCGCTGATTTTTTATACTGCATAAACGATGAGCTCATCGTTTAGTTTAGACAGCGGCCATTTAGTAGTTCAATAGAGAGGGGCGGAGGAGCGAGAGGAGAGAAATCTCCTGCACTGCCCCGCCCTCCTGCTGGCCGCTCCTTGAGCGAGACAACTTTGCTATACAGGGACGAGTGACGGGCATCGTTTGCCCAACATTCGTCTTGTGTAAATGGACCTTAAGTGCTGAACTCATAATTGTACTTTTTTTGTTTTTGGGGTTCAGACTGGAAGGGGGTAGCCCACCAGTCAACATTTAGGAGCATTTGTGTAAAGTGTGAGGGGATAGCCCACAAGTCGATAGTAAGGAGCAACTAAAGACAAATTGCCTGGTGGTGAATCAGCTGTCATTGTTCACTGAGGGCACCAATAAAGATCAACAGCCGCTACAGAAGCTGCTGCAGCATGTGGCTGAACTAGCCATGGGATAATCCATGGCACAACCTGTGGCGTAGCCAGCCTGTGAAACGGCAAGCCATACTTGGGAGCCAATATATCCAGAAGATTATGGCTGATGCTGATGTCGAAGCCTCTTTTGCAATGTTTGAGAGGATAGCGGCACATGACTCATTCCCAGACGCACACCGCACCAGCCTGACAGGAGAAACCCAAAAAGCAGATTTTGATCTGGAGTCGGACTCAGCTAATTTCCGCACTATATATATAGTGTGTATTGTATAGAAAGTTTGACAGCAAGCAAAGTTCTAAAGTTCTGCAGTATTAAACTATGCAAAAGTATCCATTATTGTTTATTTCTAAATTCTTAAGTACCGTAAATAGGAATTATTAAAATGAATTACATATTCTGTATGACAATTATCTGATGTTTATATATTTTAATGTAATATCTGTGCTTATAGTCTCTATGTTTATTATAGATTACTGCTCTTAAAATAAAGCACAATCCTTTTGCCAAAGCCTTTCTGGATGCTAAAGAGAGGTATGGATTTTAGTTAATTTTGTTGTAATTTTAGGTTTTTGTATACATTTGTGGCATACTCTTCTGGCTTTAATCTATATTTAACGCCTTCTGCACACGAGCGGATTCGCATTGCAAAATCCGGAGCAGGATTCCACAGCCCATAGCATGCTATGAGAAAATGCAATATCCTGCCCATCGATTGCGATTTTCCACTCGCGGGGGAGAAATTGCAGCATGCTGCGATTTTGTGTGGGATACGCTTCCAGTGAAGTCAATGTAACCCGTCCGTCCCATGGCCATTCTGCAATCATCATTGCAGAATGGCCGCAGGAGCTGCGTCATCACCATAGCGACAGTGTGGAGTCCTCTCAACTGCACCTGTGCTGGCCGGCTCTCTGGCTGGCACATTGGCAGCAGAGGAGGCTGAGTCATTGCCATAGCGACAGCGCAGCTTTCTCTGTACTGTGCATGTGCCGGCCAGCACTCCGGCTTGCAAATTCGTAGCAGAGGAGAAGACGCCATACAGGTAAGCTAGGGTTACCGGCTGGACACCGGGTTGAACTCCGCTGCGAGAATCCCACATGCGGGGTCTGACCCGCCTGTGTGCAGGCGGCCTTAACCAACCAAGAAACAGAATCTATATTTGTAAGCAATTGAGTTACTTTATTAGACCTAACACTCCAATCTATTGTACAACTAGAATATAGGGTGAATGCATTTTCTTCCACTCCTGTGCATTTCTATATTACAGTATATCAGAGTTTTCCCCTTATATGGTTTTGCTGCATGAACCCATAAGTCTAGTCACATCTTCAGTGCATTCTTTCTATTATCCCCTCTGTAACACGTATTTTTATGCTCTCTAAACACCCAGTGAATTGTGTCATTGGAGGACAGATAAAAGTCCACTGCTGTGCAGCATCTGCCTGAGCATTCACTTCATTGTAAATAGATAGTCAACAATAGGCAACTCTGACAATAATAAGTCACCCATGAATAGAAGAAAGAGGAATGTATTATTCCTAAAACAGATGCCATACAGGTGTGTTTGGTAGATCATAAGTAATTAGAGATAATTGTGGAGAGTATTAGTATGACCCTCGCCCTCTAGTTCTCTCAGAATTGTCGTGGTTCTAACTATTTTCTCACCAGTGCAGCAGCCCAGTGTTCTCATAAGGGTACAAGTTACATAAAGATGGCATATTTTAATGATACCAATTAGTAAAGAACTCATTAGAGAATATTTTGTAAACCACTGTACTATTTTCTATTGCATTTTTAAAAAAATCTGAAAATAATTCTGTTTTCAGAAGTGACCACAAAGAACTTCTGGAGGAAGCAATTGACAGTCAACAAGGTTATTCACAAAGTAAGTTGCAACATACAGTTCTTTGAGTCATAGCATATATGTTATGACTGCATATAGGGAACATGCATTTAAAGGGGTTTTCCCACTAGTTAAAATGACTTCACAACAACCACTTTGTACTTTCTGGTTGCTGCTGATCAGGACATGTGACTGCTGCGGCCAATCACTGGCCACAACAGTTACCTCCTATAGCCAGTGATTGGCTGCAGCAGTCACATGTCCTGATCAGCAGCAAGCAGAAAGTACAAAATGGTTGTGAAGCAATTTTAAGTCATGGAAAACCCCCTTTAATGTTCAGCCGTATGTAATATGTTCTGGATGTTTATTCAAATAATTGATATTGCTATTACTTTAGTAGGTAGCTGGCTTATTCCTGGCACTGGATCCTTATGCTCTTCTGCAAATCATCATTCTCAGTTTGGAGGCCCCATAGCTCTGTCTTCTCCTTATGGCTGTGATCGATACTCCTCTCTGCGTAATCATCGGACAGCTCCATATCCGAATCCATACTCTAACAGAAACAGTTCCCCAAGTGAGTTTCAAAGATAGAAGATGAAATAATTTATTTTCATTCAATGCGTAATTAGGAAAGCAGTATACAATTGCAAGAAAAAAGTAAGTGAATGGAATTATCTGGATTTCTGCATGAATTACTAATAAAGTATGGTCTGATTATTAGCGATGTCAAGATTCTAGACAAACATAATCTAACTAAACTAGTAGACAGTTGTATCATTCATGTATCATATTGAGCACATTGAGTAAACATCCACAGAGCAGGGAGGAAAAGTAAATACGACCTTCATTTAATAACCTGTAGGTCACCCTTCTGCAGCAATCACCTAAACCAAACATTTCATCCAGCTGCAAACAACATTTGCAGTGTTGAGGAGGAATTTTGACCCACCCCCCATGCATATGTGTTTGAGTTCCTTGGTATTTCTTGCATGCCTGCATGCCCAGTCTTCTTCAGGTCATGCCGCAGCAACTCAATAAAGTTAAGGTCAGGACTTTTACTTGGCCATTCCCAAACATAAATCTTCTTTTTCAACCATTAGATGATTTACTTTTATGCTGTGAGTCATTGTTAAATCCCACAACATTTCTCCAGCCTGAAGTCAAGGATTGCTTATATTTTTCTGTAAAATGTTTTGCTATATTTTAGAATTCATTATTCCCTCAGTGAGACAGCAAAGTAGCCTCAAACCATGATGCTCCTATAACCATGCCTCACAGGGTATTATTGTATCTTGACGCCACCAGGAACTCCTGGTGGAGGCAAGATTGACAGGGGGGTGACACCCCCTGAACGTGATTTGCTGCACATGTGTTCTGCATGTAGGTCCTGAAAGGCCACTAAAGGATTCCCAGCTGCGGAGCACAAGCACGCACTGCCGCAGCATTAGGAGCAGTGATGCTATAATCACAGAGACGGCGGCGGGCGGAACACACCTGACATCCGGGTCTAATCAGAGAGAAGATGTGTCGTCGGCGGAGCACAAGCGTGCCCAGCGGGAAGATGGTGAGTGGGAGAGTGCCCGTCAGGGAGCACAGAGGCTTGGCCAGCTGCTGGAACGCAGCACTGAGGCAGCGGCTAACCGGGAGCCGGGGACAGCTGGTTCATTCAGATTCATCGCTTCAGCATGTGCATTGATTACTGGCTTGCCTGCTGACTTAGGCTGATGGTTAGTTTGCTTCTTCGCCTTACATTATTAGATTGTAATGCTGCCATGTTACAGTGGTAACACGTATTTACAGCTCCTGGCTGGCCACCGCCTCAGTGCTGCGTCCCGGCAGTCGGCCAAGCCTCTGTGCTCCCTGACAGTCGCTCCCCTGCTCACCATCTTCCCGCCTGGCGCGCATATGGTCCGCCAACGGCACAGGGGGCCTGCCTTGACCCTATCGGGAACTAGGGGTGTGACAGGGGCGTTCCTCCTGTCAAACACCTAGCTTCCAGTGGCGTCAAGATACAATAGAACCGCCTCACAGTTGGGATGACGTTGTGTTGATGTGGTTTTCTTTTTCTTACAAACATAACATTGTACATTTGTGCTAAAAACTTCCAGAAGCATTGTGGAACAAACAGGTGATCTAGGGCAAATTGTTTTGCCTTTTTATGGACAGCAGCAGCTTCCTTAATGGTGTCTTTTTCCAGAACACTATTCTTGTTCTGTGTTTTTCTAATATTTTACGCATCAACAGAGGTTTTTGTAGTTTGTAGATTCTTCTGTATGTCTTTTGCTGTTATATACTTTGGTTGTTTCTCACCTCTTTCAGATTTGCTTATTGTGCTCTTGGTGTGATTTTAAAAGGACGTCTAAAGGCCCTTTTAGACACAACGATTTTCACTCAAAAACCGCTCAAAGCCATCTTTTGAGTGATAATCGTTGTGTCTAACTCCACTGACATCATGCAGTTTCCGTTAAGCCGTCGCTGATCTTTCAGCATGCTGAAAGATCAGCGATCAATTATCAGGAGTTCACGGCGGGATACAGCTGATACTATTGTTTGAGCTGTATCCTGCTCCCCGTAGACAGGCTGGGTATGAAGAACAGACCTGTCCAGCTGTGTTCTGCATTCCCCGCTCGGAGTGCTCGGCTGTGTAACATCCGAGCGTTCCCAGCAGAGAACAGCTGGATGCAGAAGACAAGTGGCCTCGCTTGTCTTCTGCATCCCCCACTTGGAGCGCTCAGTTGTATAACAGCCAGGCGCTCCGAGCAGAGAACAGCTGGGTGCAGAAGACAAGCGGGGCCACCCCACTTGTCTTCTGCATTCCCCGCTCGGAGTGCTCGGCTGTGTAACATCCGAGCGTTCCCAGCAGAGAACAGCTGGATGCAGAAGACAAGTGGCCTCGCTTGTCTTCTGCATCCCCCACTTGGAGCGCTCAGCTGTATAACAGCCAGGCGCTCCGAGCAGGGAACAGCTGGGTTCAGAAGACAAGCAGGGCCTCCCCACTTGTCTTCTGCATCCTCCGCTCAGAGCGCTCGGCTGTATAACAGCTGGGCGCTCTGAGTGGGGAACAGCTGGATGCAGAAGACAAGCAGCTTTGCTTGTCTTCTGCATTCCTTGCTTGGAGTGCAAGGTGATCACTCAACGTTGAAGGGATCACCTTGTGCTGTAAAGAACACAACGATTATCGCTCAAAAAACGCTCTGAAGCTTGTTTGAGCGATAACCATTGCGTCTAAACCAGGCTTAACAAAGAAGAATTTGCCTATTGGCAATATGGCCCGACGTAAAGTATCCCCAACAAATAAGATGGAGTCTTTATTGATATTATGTAAAACATACACTATTCTTTAAAGCCATAATATAATTCACTCCACATGCTTGAATTATATTGTGACAAAGCTTTTGTTCTTCTAGTACACATAATACACTTTCTAGAATAGATCTCCCGATAGGTACTCCATCTATGCTTCCTTATGTTTGTAGACTGGAATACCTCCCATGAACTGTGTCTGATTACTCTCCAATGTTGTTGATTATGAATGGTGGGGGATTTGGTTTGGATAGTTTAGAGATGAAATATTGTTTGGTTGAACCTTCTTGATGGTAACACTAGAATGGAGCTGACTGTTGGGAGTTTTTTCGGATTAATATTGGTTCTTCTTCAAGGTCTGTTGTGTGGAATTCTATAAGGGCATTTACACATTTATTTATAACTAGCATAAGTCTAAATCTTGATGCCATTAGGGTCCTTCAGCAACCAGCTTTAGATGCAGAGCAAGTGTATGTATATTCTCCCACTAATCATGTAGAAATTAATTGGAAAGAAGCACAGTCTCAACTTATCAGATCATCAACAGATCATCTGAGAGGTGTTACAAAAATACGCATTTTTTTATGAAGCAGAAGATCTTTGGGGAAGGAGAAGCAGGGGGTCATTTTATGACTTCTATAATTAAAGGGGTTGTCCCGCGCCGAAACGGTTTTTTTTTTTTTCAACAGCCCCCCCGTTCGACGCGAGACAAACCCGATGCAGGGACTTAAAAAAAAAAACGCACAGCGCTTACCTGAATCCCCGCGCTCCGGTGACTTCTTACTTACCTGGTGAAGATGGCCGCCGGGATCTTCTCCCTCGGTGGACCGCAGGGCTTCTGTGCGGTCCATTGCCGATTCCAGACTCCTGATTGGCTGGAATCGGCACGTGATGGGGCGGAGCTACACGGAGCCGCTCTCCGGCACGAGCGGCCCCATTCAGAAAAGAAGAAGACCGGACTGCGCAAGCGCGTCTAATCCGGCGATTAGATGCTGAAAATTAGACGGCACCATGGAGACGAGGACGCTAGCAACGGAACAGGTAAGTGAATAACTTCTGATAACTTCTGTATGGCTCATAATTAATGCACAATGTACATTACAAAGTGCATTAATATGGCCATACAGAAGTGTATAACCCCACTTGCTTTCGCGGGACAACCCCTTTGGCACGGGAATCATCATCTTATGTTGCAGCATTGAGAAGGCCTTATAATTCTTTGGTTGTAAAGGTGGATGAGATTTTGGAGACATTTTTCTCTATTTTAAAAACATGTATGTTTCTAAGTTAAGTGTGGATGGTGAAGATCTTTATGAACTTTTGGTTCGGGTGCAATTGACAATTTTGTCTAATGATCAGAGAACAGTATTAGAGGCTCCTATGAAACTGAATGTGTTAATGCAGAGTTGCCTGGGTTGGATAGTCTTCCAAATTAATTTTTTAAGCAATGTTAGGATATGCTTCTGTCACACTTATTGAAGGTCTTTAATGAATCATTGCATTAAAGGCATACTTCCACCATCAATCAGAGATGCTATGATTGTCTTAATTTCTAAATCAGGAAAGGATTTGTCTCTTCCTAATTCCTTTTGCCCAATATCTCTGTTGACCACTGATGTTAAAATCTTGGCGAAGGTACTTGTGAATAGATTACTTTTAGTAATGACTTATTTAATACATGAGGATAGATCCAGCTTCATGCAAAATAAATCAACTGCTGTTAATTTAAGAAGGTTATATCTAAATCTTCAGGCAGATCATCGGGTTTGTGTCACTCAATGCTGACAAAGCTCTTGACAGCGTTGAATGGAATTATTTGTGGGCTGTTCTTCATAGGATGATTTCAGTGAGAAATTTGTGGCATGGGTTAAACTGCTCTATTCAATGCCAGGGGCAAGACTGAGGGTAAATGGTCATACTTTGGGATGGATGGTGTTGAAGAGGGAAGCTGATCAGGGGTGTCCCCTCTTCTCTTTTCCGTAGCAATCAAGCCGCTGGGTGCTTTGATAAGGCAATCACCTAATATATTTGGATTGCAGTATGGAGGAATTGAGGAATGTATCTCATTATATGCAGATGATCTGCTGTTGTATACAGGGGATGTGTGAAGATCAATGAGTCTTATTATGTCAATTTTTGATATATTTGGTAAGATGTCAGGTCTCACTATTAATTGGGGGAAATCTGTAATTCTTCCTTTAGATCCCTTGCCGGTGAACTATTCATTAGAACATATAAAACTATAAATAGCTTGAAATATAAGCCCTCCCCCGAAAATAAGCCCTCGCTACACTACATGAAAAAAAAAAAAAAGCAATACTTACTTACCTAGTAGACAGCGTTCGGGTTTCTCGCGCTCGGCTGCAGGCTTCCGTGTAGTCCTGAACGTCGACAGAGAATTTCTTCCTGGTAGAGAGGCTTGAATAGCCCACCTCCAGCAAGGGATTGCTCTGATTGGTTCATCGAGCACCGCGTCAGCCAATCAGAGCTGGCGCTCGATTAATCAATCATAGCCATTGAATGATGTCATTCAATGAATGACTGTGATTGGTTCATCGAGTGCCGGCTCTGGTTGACTGACGCAGTGCTCGATGAACCAATCAGAACAATCGCTTGCTGGAGGTGGGGTATTCAAGCCATGCTACCAGGAAGAAATGCTCTGTCGGCATTCAGGAGTACACGGAAGCCTACCGCAGTGCCGGAGACCAGCACGAGGGACCCAAACGTCGGCAGCTGGGTGAGTATTATAAGACACCTCCTGAAAATAAGACACTGGGCCTCTTTTGGGGCAAAAATTAATATAAGGCAGGGTCTTATTTTCGGGGAAACGCGATAGATGGATTTACTATGTACACACCCCTCTGAAGGAACTCTAAATTGGCAGAGTTTTTTTTAAGTTTGAGGGATTTTCACTGTGGTAGAAGAAAGGAATGATCTTTTTGGAACAGGTACATTCTGGGGGTGTTTTTATAGTTTTGAACAATGTAGAGAGCTTTATGATGTTCCCCATAGCTATTCTTTCCAGTTGCTTCAGTTACGACATATGTTTGCTGCTCAGGCCCGGTCAGTATCTGTGCTTACAGTTCAACATCTTTTGGTGAATTTTTTTTAATGTGTTCTGGCGCTACGAAGAGTGTAATATTTTATTTACATATAGACAGATGCCTTCCTATTATATGCAGCAATTCCCAATAAAGGTAAAAGATAAATGTGGAAAAAGATTTAGGCCAGATTAGTGAAGATAAATAGGCTGTAGTGTTCTGTATGATTCCAGTGATATCTCTATCTGAATGTCTGAGTATCGCAATTGTGTTTAGTGCATAGAGTTTATTGTACTCCATTAAAAGTTGTTTAACAAGTTATTAGATTAAACTCAGTCTGATATATTATATGAATGGTGCAGATTTAATGCACGTAGTCTAAGATTGTGTAAAATTGCGTGAATTTTGGATAGGGGTACTAGTGATAATTTCGAAAATATATCTTGTTGATATTGGTCGTAATCCCAGAATTTGTATATAGGGTATTGTTGATGGGCTTGACAGGCATCCTCTTCTAGGAATTCAGATTGTATCAGGCGCGGAAGCTGATTACTGTCTGTTGGATGCAGTATATCCCCCAATAGTAGGAGATTTTGTTGCAAAGATAGGGGAGGTTATATCTTTGGAAAGGGGGACATATTGAAACAGAGGCTATTTGATTAAGTTTGAGAAAATTTGGGAAAGACAGTCTGATATAGATAGTTGGGTAGTTTGTATTGAGTACTGGCTGCATTGAGTTACTGTAGAAAAGTTTATGGGATTTGGAAGGGGTGAGAGAGAGAGGTAACAAGGTGGAGAAGAGGTAGGCTAATGCCTACGGACGGATTTATGCCGCGCTCCCTACGGTGTAAATCGTCAAAGAAATAATGCAGCTATTCTATTGAACTAGGTTCTAGCTGAGTCCTCACATGTGGGATTCTGATGTGGACTTTTTTGTTTATCCCCGCAGGATTCCCGTGGGCATGAGCCCTTAGGGGTTTTGTTTTTTTTCCTTTTTGTATGTGTCTAAATATTGTACTTTCTTTCGTGGGGCTTGGGGAGATCATGATTTGCTTCAATATACTTTTGATTAATTGTAATGTTCGGGTGAAGTAATCTAATTTTTTATGTGTTTTAGTAAATCCTAGTATAATAATATATCCTCAATATTGCTATAGTTGTAGGCAAAGAGAAACATAAGGCTTCTCCCGCGGCCGAGAAACCAATGTATATGGTTATAACTATATAACTGTGGAGATGACTACATATTAAAACACATATAGACCCTCCACCCACCCCACGACATGTTTCACCAACATAGGGGCTTTATCAGGGGAATGCGATTAAGCACAAATCCCCTGATGACGCCACTTTGCTGGTGAAATATGTTGGGTGGGCTGTATGCATTTTAATATGCAGTGATCTCCACAGCTATATCTGTATACCTTGGCCTCTTGGCTGCAGCAGAAGCCTTGTATTCCTCTTTGCCTACAACTAAAGCAAAGTTGAGGACTAGAGATGAGCGAGCACCAAAATGCTCGGGTGCTCGTTACTCAAGTCGAACTTTCAGTGATGCTCGAGAGTTTGTTTCGAGTAACGAACCCCATTGAAGTCAATGGGCGACTCGAGCATTTTTGTATATCGCCGATGCTCGCTAAGGTTTTCATTTGTGAAAACCTGGGAAATTCAAGAAAGTGATGGGAACGACACAGAAACGGATAGGGCAGGCGAGGGGCTACATGTTGGGCTGCATCTCAGGTTCCCAGGTCCGACTATTAAGCCACAATAGTGGCAAGAGTGAGACCCCCCCCGCGCACTGTCAGCATAAAGACCGTTCTCCTCTGCCACAGCTGTAACAGCTGTGGCAGAAAAGAACGATGTTAGCCCATTGAATTCAATGGAGCCGGCAATACAGCTGGCTCCATTGAAAGCAATGGACTGCCGGCGATCGCGGGATGAATTGTCGGGAAGGGCTTAAATATATAAGCCCTTCCCTGCAATTCATCCAGAAATGTGTAAAAATTTTAAAAAATATACTCACCTTGTCCCGGCAGGACGATGTTAGCCCATTGAATTCAATGGAGCCGGCAATACAGCTGGCTCCATTGAAAGCAATGGGCTGCCGGCGATCGCGGGATGAATTGTCGGGAAGGGGTTAAATATATAAGCCCTTCCCTGCAATTCATCCAGAAATGTGTAAAAATAAAAAATATATATATACTCACCTGGTCCCGGCAGACGGAGTTCAGCGCGGCCAGTGGCAGTCCTCCTGAACTGCTCTGAACAGCTGTGAGTAGTATTCAGCAGCCGGGGATTTAAAATCCCCGCCTGCTGAATGAGCTGCCTCTAATTGGTCACAGCCTGACCAATCAGAGGCAGATTCCACTCACACACCCATTCATGAATTTATGAATGGGTGAGTGACTGGTCCCGCTGAGCCAATCAGAGGCAGCAGTCACACACCCATTCATAAATTCATGAGTGGAATCTGCCTCTGAACTCCGTCTGCCGGGACCAGGTGAGTATATATATATATATATATATTTTTTTTTTACACATTTCTGGATGAATTGTAGGGAAGGGCTTATATATTTACCCCCTTCCCGACAATTCATCCCGCGATCACCGGCAGCCCATTGCTTTTAATGGAGCCGGCTGTATTGCCGGCTCCATTGAATTCAATGGGCTAACATCGTTCTGCCGGGACAAGGTGAGTATATATATATTTTTTTTTTTACACATTTCTGGATGAATTGCAGGGAAGGGCTTATATATTTAAGCCCTTCCCGACAATTCATTCCGCGCTCGCCGGCAGGCCATTGCTTTCAATGGAGCCGGCTGTATTGCCGGCTCCATTGAATTCAATGGTCAGTGCTCGTTTAATCGAGACGAGTACCGCGTGGTGCTCGTCTCGAGTAACGAGCATCTCGAGCACCCTAATACTCGAACGAGCATCAAGCTCGGACGAGTATGCTCGCTCATCTCTATTGAGGACACATTAGTATAATAGGATTTGACACAAGTTTGTCAGAGTCTGATATGCTTTATTATTCGAGCGTGTAGAGTGAACTGTGGTTTTATAGACTGCTCTACAGTGTATGCCATATAGAATAAAGACTCCTTATTTGTTATGGAGGTTGGCTTATATTGCCAATAGGCATATTCTTCATTGTTAGCAGTTTTGTCCTAGCTTTCACTGGGGTCTTAACTAAGTATTGTGCTTAAAGGGAAGTCTGTCACCTACATTTACTATTCCAACATATGATGGGCCAATGACAGATGAAAGTAAAAGCCCATTTACACATAACGATTATCGCTCATCAGAATTTGAGCGATAATTGTTCAGTGTGAAGCGAAAAAATAGTTCACTTGTCGTTGCTCACTAGGAGGTGAAGTGCTGAGCGAGAAGTGGACAAGAAGCTAGCAGGCCGACGACAAGTCTTTCAGTTTAAATGCTCTGCACGAGTGCTGATGACCTAAGCGTTCCGAGTGGTATGCAAATCAATCTCATTACTTTTGTCTATCATTGGCACATGATATGTTAGGATTACTTTAATATAGTAAATGTAGGTGGCAAATTTCCTCCAGGGCTTTTCCTCACGAGCCTATTCTGCACGCATTAGTGATCCATGAAAAGATTGTGTCTAAATAGAACCAATGGTTTCCTATAGAAGCGTTCACATGAAGGAATTTTAGACATGCAAAACGGTTGCACCTGCAAAAGATAGGACATGCGAGTGCCAACTCGCATGTAGGCTCTGAGGTGCGTGCAAAGATAGGACATGTCTTATCTTTGCTGTGTGCTTTCCATAGGCTCCTATGGTAGCTGGAAGGCATGCAACTCGCACCTCAGTCTGAAGTCTTCTGAAAGTTTTTTGCATAGTTCACAGTAACGAATCTTTCTTGAGAAAAACAGATTTGTCACCAACCAGGCTTTGTGTGTCTTTACTTTTTTATTTAAAAATGATTTAATAACAAAAATACAACCAAATGGAAGACTGGACAAAGTATGAGAAAAAATATTTGTAATTTCCATGTGATATACAATAAAGAGATGTTATAGCCATAAGTGTGTGTGCTTTTTATTTTATTGGCTAAGCACCTGTAAAACACATGCTTCTAATGTCATCTACTTAATTGAAACATTTTTAGCCATTTAGCTCTTGTCATTAACGCAGAGGTTCACTTAGTTTTTCTTCCTGCACTGTGGATGTTTAATTCAATGTTCTCAATAAAACACATGAAAAGGTACAAGTGTTTGTGTATTATTAGTTTAGTTAAGCCAGATTCACATGGCCATATTTGCGCACATTTTAATTGTGCAAAATTTGCGTGCAAAAAAAATCAGCATGTTCTATTTCCTATAAAACTAATTGGTCATTTCGATGGCTAAGAGCATCTTTTTTTGCATTCACATATGCTCCTGATTTGTGAACGAACAACATACAAATACACAACAGCCATTCCTCAAAAATGCGCTGAAATATTCTTATGCTCCAGGGAAGCCCTAGATTGTGTTTGTATAGAATTGTGATTTACGAACAATTAGACCACATTTTATGGCTGTGTTCACACAGTGGGTTATGCAGCGAATTTGACACAAAAGCCATGGCAAAATTTGCATCAACAATTATCTTGTTCGTTTGATTGGGAATCCATGCTGTAGTCTATACAATGGGGATTTTTAAATCCACGTTGCATAATCTAAAGTAGTGGCTTGTTGCTTCTGAAATCTGCAGGGAATCCACATCAGATTATCAAGCATGCAGATTAGCCCCACTGAATGAGGTTGGAATCTGCATGCTGATAAGCAGCAGCAGAATTGAAAGTGTGATGCAGAAACCTTCATTAGGGCCTCCTGCAGACAAGCATAAGCATTTATACGCACGTGACAGGGGGACTTGATTGCGCTCTGAATAGAGCGCTATCACATCCTTTTGTGAGCATAACCATGCTACTTTACTGTTCTTGTATGCTCTGCGGGGGCAGACTAATTAGTAGACAGGGCAGCCTACTCAGTAGGCGGGCCAGCCTAATTAGTCCCAGGTGGTATTGATTAACACTAGTTACTAATGCAGAAATCCAGGTAATTCCACAGGGTTCACTTACTTTTCCTTGCAACTTTATTTCTTATTATTTATTAATATACAAATACCTCCTTAAAGGGGTTGTGCCAAGTTATAAAGTTATCCTGTGGATAGGGAATAACTATGGTTGGTAGTGGGTCCAAAATGCAAGGACCCTCACCGGTCCCAATGAATGAAGCGGCGCCCCTCTGCTTCACTTACTTCAATGACAGTGCTGGCGCTTGAGCTCAGTAATCTTTGGTGCTGTCACTGAAGTGAATGGAGCGCCAACGTGATCTCTGCTCCATTCACTCAGGAACCAATTAGATCCATATTAACAGGGGTTGTAGCAGCTACTGCATAACTTTATAACATGGTATTACCTCTTCAATTGCTAAGCAGTGTTTATTAGATACATTTTTGTTATTTACCCCATTTTATTATGTTTTTACAAGAACAGAATTTGCCAAGCTGATGTGTAATCTAGTATGAATCTCCCCATGCAGCCTATACATGTTTGTAGCAAAGTATCTTTCTCAGACAATGAAAAAGATTTTAAATAAAGCAATTAAGCAGTATCTCCACTATAATGTTGTTAAATAATATAATTTACTTGAAGGCTATAAGGACCTTTAGGGGCCTTTTGATTTGGTCATAAATGGGCTTAGCAGTTTGTAAAGGAAAGATGAAAGGGTCTGAAAACTGAGCTGTCAGATAAACGCATCGATAGATTTGCCAGCCAACATCTTTCTGTAGCTTGCTGCATACTGTGATACATAGAAGTTGCAAAAGCCAAACGACAACATATTAATTAAACTACATTGCAAAAATTGTTTTTCAGCTAAAAATACGTGCATCCAAGTAAAAAAAAAAACATGTCCATAGCTTTTAAAGGGGCTTTTCCAACTCTAATAATTTGTTGATCTATCCTTAGAATAGGTCATCAATAGCTGATTGAGGAGGGACCTCTCAATCAGCTATTCACTAGGTTGCTATGTTAGCGTACAGAACCAGAAGCTGACAGCTCTGTACACTTTGCAATGACCCGTTACAGTATTACAACACAGCTCCCATTCATTTAAATGGTTGTTGCACAATGTACAGAGCTGTCTGCTTCCTGCCCTGTAGACTATAACAGGAGACGGGTGAACAACTGATTGCTGAGGGTCCATAGAGGTGGACCTCTGCAGATCAGCTAGTGATGACCTACTCTGAAGACAGGTCATCAAGTTTTAGAGCTGGAGAACCCCTTATAGTATGTTTGTGTGCTGGTTGCTTGTTTGTTTGCTTCGGTATTGACATCCTTTTGTTCTCCTGATCTTCAGCAACTATACAAGATAACTCGTCTTCCTGTTTATCTATGCTCCAGTCACATGACAACTGGTCTGGTCTTCAAATGCCTGCTCATACAGGAATGCTTCCAATGACCCATACCACAGGAACCTCAAATGCTGCCAGGTATCTATCTATCTATCTATCTATCTATCTATCTATCTATCTATCTATCTATCTATCTATCTATCTATCTATCTATCTATCTATCTATCTATTATCTTTTTAATAATTACCAGCTTTATAATTATGTAATAGGATCTGTTGAGTAGCTTTATAATAGCCAATTCATAAATCCCACTTCCATAACACCACGGCTGTTGTCTGATTCTTCAACTGTTGCTCAGCCAATCAATGCAGCGCTCAATGAACCAATGCAATGGCTGTGATTGGTTCATTGATTGGCTGAGTAGCGGTCGAAGAAACAATCACAGGCATTGCTTTGTGGAGTCGGGATTTATGAATCCCATAACCAGGAAGTGATGTTGTATGATGGCCGAGAACCGCGCCCTACCTCTGGAGAGCAGCGGGAGGGACCTGGGCTGAGCCTGCTAGGTAAAATAATAAGATGTCCCCGAAAATAAGACCTAGTGCCTCTTTTGGGTCAAAAATTTATATAAGATAGGGTCTTACTTTCAGAGAAGCATGGTATCATTCTATCTATCTATCTTTTTACTAATTGCCAGCTTTACAATTATGTATTGCAATCCATTGAGTATCTTTATAATAGTATCTTTCTTTGTATATGTTTTAGAATTATGCCTATATCGTTAAATAATAGGGATAGAAAGATTAGCTTTAGAGATGAGCGAACGTACTCGTCCGAGCTTGATGCTCGGGCGAATATTAGGGTGTTCGGGATGCTCGTTACTCGTAACGAGTACCACGCGATGTTCGGGTTACTTTCACTTTCATCTCTGAGACGTTAGCGCGCTTTTCTGGCCAATTGAAAGACAGGGAAGGCATTACAACTTCCCCCTGCATCGTTCAAGCCCTATACCACCCCCCTGCTGTGAGTGGCTGGGGAGATCAGATGTCACCCGAGTATAAAAATCGGCCCCTCCCGCGGCTCGCCTCAGATGTGTTGTGAGATAGCTGAGGGACAGTGCTATAGTGTTGGAGCTGCTGTAGGGAGAGCGTTAGGAGTTAGTGTAGGCTTCAAGAACCCCAACGGTCCTTCTTAGGGCCACATCTAACAGTGTGCAGTACTGTGGAGGCTGCCTTTTGCAGTGGTGCACATTTTTTTTTTTTCTGCTATATCGGCCGTGCAGAGCATTGCGCCCTGCAGTAATACTACAGGGACAGAAGTGGTGGTTAGGCAGGGAGAGTGTTAGGAGTTAGTGTAGGCTTCCAGAACCCCAACGGTCCTTCTTAGGGCCACATTTAACCGTGTGCAGTATTGTGGAGGCTGCCTTTTGCAGTGGTGCACATTTTTTTTGTTTTCCAAATCGGCCGTGCAGAGCATTGCGCCCTGCAGTAATACTACAGGGACAGAAGTGGTTAGGCAGGGAGAGTGCTAGGAGTGAGTGTAGGCTTCAAGAACCCCAACGGTCCTTCTTAGGGCCACATCTAACCGTGTGCAGTACTGTGCAGGCTGCTGTTAGCAGTGTTGCGCTTTTTTTTTTTTTTCCAAATCGGCCGTGCAGAGCATTGCGCCCTGCAGTAATACTACAGGGACAGAATTGTGTAGGCAGGGCCAGAAGACATATATTATTGATTGAATATAGTCAGTGGGCCTTTCCTTTTTAAAAAAAAGGGGGAAAAAATTCTATTTGGCCTGCCTCTGACAGTCCTCAGCGTTCTGGGTACGTGTGTGGTGGGTGGAGAACGTCAAAAAAATCATACGCAGCCAGCTAAGTTTAACAGCAGGCTTGCGCCAATTTATTTCCTGGCTGGGAAATCACCGCTCTGCTGCAGTTAATAACACTGCACTTCTGTGACACACAGCAGGGCCACACAACACATTTGTTACTTGATTGAATATAGTCAGTGGGCCTTTCCTTTTTAAAAAAAGGGGGAAAAATTTTTATTTGGCCTGCCTCTGACAGTCCTCAGCGTTCTGGGTACGTGTGTGGTGGGTGAAGAATGTCAAAAAAATCATACGCAGCCAGCTAAGTTTAACAGCAGGCTTGCGCCAATTTATTTCCTGGCTGGGAAATCACCGCTCTGCTGCAGTTAATAACACTGCACTTCTGTGACACACAGCAGGGCCACACAACACATTTGTTACTTGATTGAATATAGTCAGTGGGCCTTTCCTTTTTAAAAAAAGGGGGAAAAAATTCTATTTGGCCTGCCTCTGACAGTCCTCAGCGTTCTGGGTACGTGTGTGGTGGGTGGAGAACGTCAAAAAAATCATACGCAGCCAGCTAAGTTTAACAGCAGGCTTGCGCCAATTTATTTCCTGGCTGGGAAATCACCGCTCTGCTGCAGTTAATAACACTGCACTTCTGTGACACACAGCAGGGCCACACAACACATTTGTTACTTGATTGAATATAGTCAGTGGGCCTTTCCTTTTTAAAAAAAGGGGGAAAAATTTTTATTTGGCCTGCCTCTGACAGTCCTCAGCGTTCTGGGTACGTGTGTGGTGGGTGAAGAATGTCAAAAAAATCATACGCAGCCAGCTAAGTTTAACAGCAGGCTTGCGCCAATTTATTTCCTGGCTGGGAAATCACCGCTCTGCTGCAGTTAATAACACTGCACTTCTGTGACACACAGCAGGGCCACACAACACATTTGTTACTTGATTGAATATAGTCAGTGGGCCTTTCCTTTTTAAAAAAAGGGGGAAAAAATTCTATTTGGCCTGCCTCTGACAGTCCTCAGCGTTCTGGGTACGTGTGTGGTGGGTGGAGAACGTCAAAAAAATCATACGCAGCCAGCTAAGTTTAACAGCAGGCTTGCGCCAATTTATTTCCTGGCTGGGAAATCACCGCTCTGCTGCAGTTAATAACACTGCACTTCTGTGACACACAGCAGGGCCACACAACACATTTGTTACTTGATTGAATATAGTCAGTGGGCCTTTCCTTTAAAAAAAAGGGCAAAAATTCTATTAGGCCTGCAGGCTTGCGCCAATTTATTTCCTGGCTGGGAAATCAAATCACTGGTAATAGACCATGCTGAGGGGTAGGGGTAGGCCTATAGGACGTGGACGCGGGCGAGGACGCGGAGGCCCAAGTCAGGGTGTGGGCACAGGCCGAGCCAGTGCGGTGGCCAGGGGTAGAGGCAGGGCCAGACCGAATAATCCACCAACTGGTTCCCAAAGCACCCCCCTCGTGCCATGCCACCCTGCAGAGGTCAAGGTGCTCTACGGTGTGGCAGTTTTTCACAGAGACGCCTGACGACCAACGAACAGTGGTGTGCAACCTTTGTCGCGCCAAGATCAGCTGGGGAGGTACCACCACCAGCATGCGCAGGCATATGATGGCCAAGCACCCCACAAGGTGGGACGATGCCCGTTCACCGCCTCCGGTTTGCACCACTGCCTCTCCCCCTGTGCCCCAACCTGCCACTGAGATCCAACCCCCCTCTGAGGACACAGGCAGTACCGTCTCCTGGCCTGCACCCACACCCTCACCTCCGCTGTCCTCGGCCCCATCCAGCAATGTCTCTCAGCGTAGCGTCCAGACGTCGCTAGCGCCACAGTTTGAGCGCAAGCGCAAGTACGACGCCGTGCACCCGCACGCTCAAGCGTTAAACGTGCACATTGCAAAATTGATCAGCCTAGAGATTCTACCGTATAGGCTTGTGGAAACGGAGGCTTTCAAAAGCATGATGGCGGCGGTGGCCCCGCGCTACTCGGTTCCCAGTCGCCACTACTTTTCCCGATGTGCCGTCCCAGGCCTGCACGACCACGTCTCCCGCAACATTGTACGCGCCCTCACCAACGCGGTTACTGCCAAGGTCCACTTAACAACAGACACGTGGACAAGCACAGGCGGGCAGGGCCACTATATCTCCCTGACGGCACATTGGGTGAATTTAGTGGAGGCTGGGACAGAGTCAGAGCCTGGGACCGCTCACGTCCTACCCACCCCCCGAATTGCGTGCCCCAGCTCGGTGGTGGTATCTGCAGGGGTGTATGCTTCGTCCACTAAACCACCCTCCTCCTCCTCCTACGCAACCTCTGTCTCGCAATCAAGATGTGTCAGCAGCAGCAGCACGTCGCCAGCAGTCGGTGTCACGCGGCGTGGCAGCACAGCGGTGGCCAAGCGTCAGCAGGCCGTGCTGAAACTACTCAGCTTAGGAGAGAAGAGGCACACGGCCCACGAACTGCTGCAGGGTCTGACAGAGCAGACCGACCGCTGGCTTGCGCCGCTGAGCCTCCAACCGGGCATGGTCGTGTGTGACAACGGCCGTAACCTGGTGGCGGCTCTGCAGCTCGGCAGCCTCACGCACATGCCATGCCTGGCCCATGTCTTTAATTTGGTGGTTCAGTGCTTTCTGAAAAGCTACCCCCACTTGTCATACCTGCTCGGAAAGGTGCGCCAGCTCTGCGCACATTTCCGCAAATCCCACATGCACGCTGCCACCCTGCGGACCCTGCAACATCGGTTTAATCTGCCAGTGCACCGACTGCTGTGCGACGTGCCCACACAGTGGAACTCTACGCTCTACATGTTGGCCAGACTCTATGAGCAGCGTAGAGCTATAGTGGAATACCAACTCCAACTTGCGCGGCGCAGTGGGAGTCAGCCTCCTCAATTATTTACAGAAGAGTGGGCCTGGTTGGCAGCCATCTGCCAGGTCCTTGGAAAATTTGAGGAGTCTACCCAGATGCTGAGCGGGGATGCTGCAATCATTAGCGTCACCATTCCTCTGCTATGCCTCTTGAGAAGTTCCCTGCAAAGCATAAAGGCAGACGCTTTGGAATCAGAAACGGAGGCGGGGGAAGACAGTATGTCGCTGGATAGTCAGAGCAACCTCATGTCTATATCTCAGCGCGTTGAGAAGGAGGGGGAGGAGCATGAGGAGGAGGGGGAAGAGACAGCTTGGCCCACTGCTGAGGGGACAGATGCTGCTTGCCTGTCATCCTTTCAGCGTGTATGGCCAGAGGAGGAGGGGGAGGAGCATGAGGAGGAGGGGGAAGAGACAGCTTGGCCCACTGCTGAGGGTACAGATGCAGCTTGCCTGTCATCCTTTCAGCGTGTATGGCCAGAGGAGGAGGAGGAGGAGGAGGATCCTAAAAGTGATCTTTCGAGTGAGGACAGCCATGTGTTGCGTA
This sequence comes from Eleutherodactylus coqui, assembly GCF_035609145.1. Lineage (NCBI taxonomy): Eukaryota > Metazoa > Chordata > Amphibia > Anura > Eleutherodactylidae > Eleutherodactylus > Eleutherodactylus coqui. The sequence goes on from NC_089837.1 coordinate 200,154,086, forward strand.
CAGGTACCCTGGCACACATGGCTGACTTCATGTTAGGATGCCTTTCTCGTGACCCTCGCGTTACACGCATTCTGGCCACTACGGATTACTGGGTGTACACACTGCTTGATCCACGGAATAAGGAGAGCCTTTGCACTCTCATTCCCGAAGAGGAAAGGGGTTCGAGAATGATGCTATACCACAGGGCGCTGGTGGACAAACTGATGGTAAACTTCCCATCCGACAGCGCTAGTGGCCGAAGGCGCATTTCCGCGGCCCAGGTAGCAGGGGAGGTGCAGAGATCAGGCAGCATGTACAGCGCAGGCAGGGGAACACTCTCTAAGGCCTTTGAGAGCTTTATGGCTTCCCAGCAAGACTGTGTCACCAGTCCCCAGTCAAGGCTGAGTTGGCGGGAGCACTGTAAAAGGATGGTGAGGGAGTACGTAGCCAATTGCAGCACCGTCCTCGGTGACGCCTCTGCCCCCTACAACTACTGGGTGTTGAAGCTGGACACATGGCCTGAACTCGCGCTGTATGCCCTGGAGGTGCTTGCTTGTCCTGCGGCTAGCGTCTTGTTAGAGAGTGTGTTTAGTGTGGCTGGGGGAATCATCACGGATAAGCGTACCCACCTGTCAACCGACAGTGCCGACAGGCTTACACTCATCAAGATGAACAAAGCCTGGATTTCACCAGACTTCTCTTCTCCACCAGCGGACAGCAGCGATACCTAAGCAATACGTAGGCTGCACCCGCGGATGGAAGCATCGTTCTCTCTCACCATCCAAAACGGGGACATTTCTGCTTCATCAATCTGTGTATAATATTCCTCCTCCTCCTCCTGCTCCTCCTCCTGAAACCTCACGTAATCACGCCGAACGGGCAATTTTTCTTAGGGCCACAAGGCTCACTCATATAATTTTTCTAAACAATTTTTATACGTTTCAATGCTCTTAAAAGCGTTGAAACTTTAACTTGAACCAATTTTTCGTTCAACTGGGCTGCCTCCAGGCCTAGTTACCACTTAAGCCACATTAACCAAAGCGATTAATGGGTTTCACCTGCCATCTTGGTTGGGCATGGCCAATTTTTTCTGAGGTACATTAGTACTGTTGGTACACCAATTTTTTTGGGCCCTCACCTACAGTGTAATCATAGTAATTTCTATGTTCTTCGCCTGCACTCATGGTACAGAAAGGTGTGTGGGGTTGGCCTACACTTTAGCTACATAAATGTAACTGGGGCCTTGTCTATACTGCAGCTACTGAAATGTGAAAGAGACTGTTATCTCCCTAAACTGCTGCAATGGGAATGTTACTGGGGCCTGTCTTGAGTGCTACTATTACTGAAATGGAACTAAGACTGCGCTCCCCCTATACTGCTGCTAGAAATATGTTAGTGGGGCCTGTCCCTAATGCTACCGCTAAAATGTTAATAATTCTGGGCTCTGCCTATACCGCTGCTAATGGTATGTCACTGGGGTGTGGAAACAGAGGCTTCACAAAGACATGATGGCGGCGAGGCCATTTCCCACCAACGCTGTTACTGTTAAGGTGCATATAACCACGGACACGTGTAGAGGACACATAGTGCCTCCAAAACATCCCCCTCCTCCTCCAACAATGAAAACATTCTTGGCAAATACCTTTGCATTGGTCCGTCTGGTGGCAGTCCAAGAATTTCACCTTTAACGACACAACAAGAGAGCACCACCACCATCCCCCCACCACGGCCCACTTAATCCTGGCCACATTCCGAAAACCAACTACATAAAACCGCGCTACCAGGTCCGCAGTCACCACCACATTACCACCAACGAGGTTACTGTTAAGGTACATATTACCAGTCTGACTGGGGCATGTAGTGTGGGCCGAAGCCCACCTGTATTGTATCTGACGTTAGCTCTGCTGAGTAGGGCACTGCAATGGGATATATTTATGTACCGCCGGTGGGTTCCAGGGAGCCACCCATGCTGTGGGTCCACACGGAGTTGTAACTGCATCTGTCCACTGGTAAAGAACCCCAGTCAGACTGGGGCATGCAGTGTGGGCCGAAGCCCACCTGCATTAAGCACGACATTACTACCTCAGCTGTGTTGGGCAATGCAATGGGATATTTTTATGTACTACCGGTGGGTTTCAGGGAGCCACCCATGCTGTAGGTGCACACGGAGTTTAACCTACATCTGTCCACTTGTAAAGAACCCCAGTCAGACTGGGGCATGCAGTGTGGGCCGAAGCCCACCTGTATTAAGCACGACATTACCTCAGCTGTGATGGGCAATGCAATGGGATATTTTTATGTACCGCCGGTGGCTTCCTGGCACCCACCCATGCTGTGGGTCCACAGGGAGTTGTTACTACATCTGTCCACTTGTAAAGAACCCCAGTCTGACTGGGGCATGCAGTGTGGGCCGAAGCCCACCTGCATTAACCACGACATTACCTCAGCTGTGATGGGCAATGCAATGGGATATTTTTATGTACCGCCGGTGGCTTCCTGGCACCCACCCATGCTGTGGGTCCACAGGGAGTTGTTACTACATCTGTCCACTTGTAAAGAACCCCAGTCAGACTGGGGTATGCAGTGTGGGCCGAAGCCCACCTGTATTAAGCACGACATTACCTCAGCTGTGATGGGCACTGCAATGGGATACATTTATGTACAGCGGGTGGGTTCCAGGGAGCCACCCATGCTGTGGGTGCACACGGAATTCCCATTGCGGAGTTGTACCTGCCTGTGACTATTTATAAAAAACCGCGGTCTGACTGGGGCATGCAGACACCTTGACAGAATGAATAGTGTGTGGCACATAGGTTCCCCATTGCTATGCCCACGTGTGCAGCTCCAGATGGAGGTGGCACAGGATTGGATTTCTCATTGCTTCTGTACAGCATTGTGGATTATCGCCCCGCCCCTTTTATGGGGGGGTCGCTGCCTAGCCATGCCAACCCTCTGCAGTGTGTGCCTGCTTTTCCTGTGGCAGACGCACTAATAAATAGACATGAGGGTGGTGTGGCATGAGGGCAGCTGAAGGCTGGGCAGGGACAATTTGGTGTATGCTGTGGACACTGTCGTGCGGGGGGGGGGGGGGGGTTGGGCAGCATGCAACCCAGGAGAAGTGGCAGCGGAGTGTCATGCAGGCAGTGATTGTGCTTTGTTGGAGGTAGTGTGGTGCTTAGCTAAGGTATGCCATGCTAATGAGGGCTTTTCAGAAGTAAAAGTTGTTGGGAGGGGGGGGGGCCCACTCTTGCCGGTATTGTGGCTTAATAGTGGGACCTGTGAACTTGAGATGCAGCCCAACATGTAGCCCCTCGCCTGCCCTATCCGTTGCTGTGTCGTTCCCATCACTTTCTTGAATTGCCCAGATTTTCACATATGAAAACCTTAGCGAGCATCGGCGAAATACAAAAATGCTCGGGTCGCCCATTGACTTCAATGGGGTTCGTTACTCGAAACGAACCCTCGAGCATCGCGATAATTTCGTCCCGAGTAACGAGCACCCGAGCATTTTGGTGCTCGCTCATCTCTAATTAGCTTTGATACATTGTAAATGACCACTTGAATGTTGGATATATTTTTTGGTTTCTGCTTCTACTGAATGTTGGATATATAATTGTAATAAGAATTATCACAGCATGATGTAATATTTTGGATAAAGTGTTAATCGTTACCATTTTACATTTTACAGCCCATATCCAAACTTGTGGTCTGTGAGCAACAGCACCATCACTCCAGTTTCTCAGTCCGGGTCTGGTGGCATTCCGAATGGATTAGGTTCACAATACCTACGAGGCTCTACAGCTCATTACTCATCTCTTTCACATGGAGTGCCCTCACCATCCTCAGGATCTCCATTATATGATCATGGAGCGACTGCAGATATTGTAGAGAGTCAGTATGAAGTCACAAGCCATTCTAGGTTATCATCTCCATGGACACCAGTTCCACCAACTTCAATGTAATGTAAAACTTTATATGACTTTGTGTGAGAAGCAGCCATGTTTTCAGTCATGCTTCTTCAAGACCAGTAGAGGACTTTGGGGGTACTCAAACACTGTATTCCTTTTGAAGACTACTGAACTATGTTGTAAACAGTGATATGAGAGAAGAATCAAAAGTTTGATTTTTCAATGAGGACCTGTTGTACATAAAGACTGAAATCAATTTGACTCTTCTGTTTTCAATATTCACATGCTCATTTTGAATTTCCATTATTGCGTTGTAGATTTCATAAATGAAAAGAACTATTAGATAGTGTTTTACAGATGCAAAGAGAGAGGTCATATACGGAATTATTTATTTACCGAAGTGAGAGAATTTTCATAGTTATTCATTGATGTCTAATTTAAATGCTCAATAAATTGTCAAACAACTTTTGCTTATATGGTAGCCAATATGATAACTAGCAGATGTGTAAATCACTTTATTTACCTAAAATTATGTTTTTATACTGAAGAACCCCTCTAAATTGCTGGCCACTAGGGGTCTCCCTTCATGTTGGTGCTGGTTTCTAGTAAAAGAGATAACCAGATACAGGAAGTGAAAGAGAGTAGAACTCTATAGAGAGGAGAAGTGTAAAGCAAGTATAAAGCAAACAGATACATAATAATAAATACATAATTATAAAAATTTAGTCCAATTAAAAATTTTCAAAATTTTCAGAGATTTTGAAATTGTGCATTTAAAGGTAAAAATCCATTCATTTTGATGTTACAGTTTGTTTTATGTGGATATATTTGTGTATGTTAGTCTAATTATTCAGTGTTGTGTTTCAGTACAACTGACTTAGGCTCTGTTCACATCTGTCTTGGAAGCTCCATCGTAGATTCCATCATATTTGCTAGAAAAAATAGCACCACATATTTACAGGTAAGATGATGGACAGAATTCAGCAAACCTCATTATAAATCAACGGGTCCTGTTAGGTGCTGTTGGTGCCCATCATGTGACGGATTGCTCACAGCTTAAATTCCATATTCTGCTCCTATGACAGAACAAAAAAACTGAACTTCTAGCGCAGTTGTGAACAGCCTTAGATATTATGTTTATATTTGATGAGGTGTCAAAGTTTTCAATATATTTCTGTACATATGTTAATGTATGCTTGATGACAATCAGATAAAAAACGTGAAAAAACATGTTGTTAAGGAAAAGTAAATTCTGTCTTGTCTCATTTCAACTATAGGGCAAGTTTAAAGAAGCACCCCAGTGAAAACACATTTTTCCATGACTGCACCCCAAACCTGACTGTCTATCACATTCTGGATGTCTTCTATGTATATTGTAATCACTTCAATGCAGTGCAGTTTCCTGTCTGATACATATCAGATATCATCTTGATTTTTAGATTTCCCCCTGCTTTTAGTGGTAGGTCATTCATGTATGAACCAGCTCTATGTGCTGGCTCCTTTCTGTATACAATGGGAGCTGTATCCTGTAAGTGAGCTGGAAGTTGCTCTTTTAACCTATCTATATGGGAGTTGAACAGCAGTTTACTCAGGCTGTTCTGCTCTCATCTCTGCACTCTAATCTGACTCTGTAGAGTCTACAGAGACAAGAGGAGAACAGAACTGTCACTCTCCCTTTCACCTCATGGTACAGATCGTTGTATGGGCCATAACTTGAAATGAAAGGTGGACAAAAAGTGCACAGATAAGAGGAGGGCAAAATAGCCTGTAGTATTAAAGGAAACCTGTCACCAGTTATGAGCACCATAAATTAAGTTATGGTGCTCATATGGCAGGTTCCCTGTAGTATGGGGATGCATTTCTTATACTGTCAATCCCAAAAGTCAGCGCGGATCATGCAGCTGGACCACTGGTTGCATGCTGTACGTGTGCACACTCATAGCAATCCACATAAGTGCGTGCATATAGCCTGCAGCCAGTGGTTCAGCTGCATGGTCTGCGCTGACTTTTGGGCGTGGTAGTGCTGGATTAGGGAGCCAGGTAAGTGTAAGAGATACATATCACTACCTGCTTTCTCTTCCTTTGTGCTGTGCTATTAATTCCATGAACACAGCATCACATGGCCAGCTAGAGCCAGTACCATTTCTGCCTGCTGGGAGGACAGTGTGATTATTATTATACTCTATAGGCTCCTAAATAAGTTAAAGGCACACTTTAGTACCCATATTATGGTCAAGCGTCCCAGATCTGCCAACCTTATCTATGATGCTGTGAGTTCAGGTCAGTAGACTTGTGGTCAGGCTGGGACACTCATCTGTAATATAGTTGCTAAAAGACCTCTATAATATGTTAATGTGAATATAGCCTTAAAATATGTGGAAGTGGCTCTAGGGAGGTGCTTGTCAGCAAGCTTGTTGTTTACCTCCATTCCATTGGATTCATGCTGCGTCAAACAAATTTCCCTCAGTGGTATTCTAGAAATGATAAACGCCTTACAACTTTGCCTTACACCGTGCCAAACATGCCTATTTCACCACTCTCACCTCCTCACCATCCAATAATCCAAAACGAGTCTTTGATACTCTTTACTCCTTCCATAGCCATAAAGGTGCAGCAGCCTATAATTACTCTCAATGCTGAAGACCTGGCTACTTATTTCAAAGCTAAAATTAATAATATCTGGCAGAGATAATCTCCTAGATGACAAATAAGTGAATTGTCAGTGGTATTCAAGATCTTTTTTAAGGTATTGAAGATATTTTTATTTTTTGCCTCTTTTGATGGGATTTATTATATCTCTTACATTTCAGTCACAATTATATAGTCCACTCAATGGCTTTAAAGTAAAGGAGAGGAAAAACAAGAAACCAATAACCTCATATGTCTCCAAAGTTCCACCCCCTCACCCATTTTATTCTTTTCTCCAAGAAATTATTTTTTTATATTCAGCAGCTCTTCAAAGAGACAAAAAGGCACAAACAAAAACACAGGAAAAAATAAGAAGAAAAAACACAACACAAACAATATAAGGGAAAAAAGGAAAAGAAACTAACAGCGCTCACTGTTTATTGATTCTTCACACTCTCTCTGCAGCATCTGACACCATACTATAGATCACCAACTTGTCCTCCGTAGGCTCCATTCTACTGGCCTACAGGATACTTCTCTCTCTTGGTTTTCCTCCTACTTCTCTGATTGCTCATTCAGTGTATCATTTGCCAGCTCTACTTCTTCTCCTCTTCCCCTAGCTGTTGAGGTTCCTCAGGGTTCAATCCTAGGTCCTCTCCTCTTTTTCATCTACACAGCCCATATTGGATAATATATCAGCAGATTTGGCTGATGCTGCTTTATGTATATAACCCTAGAAAAAGAAAAAAGAAAATAATATTATGGACATGTTTAGTGTATATCTGGGACCTTATCCACTGCATACAATTGTGAAAGAAAAACCTCTTGTCAGAAGACATTTGTTTATGGCTGTGTCAAAATAAAGAAATATTTATTAGAATTTATAACTTAATTTTTTATTTAAAAACTATTATACTTAAGGGAAAACTATTTATGAGTCTCTTCTAGAAAAAACACTTGTCATTTATACAGTACTTGAAAAAAATTCTAATAAACATACATAATTATTTCCTCCTCCCAATATTTGTCTTTATTGGAAGAATGACATGACATTTGCTTCTACAGGATTCGTATTTTCAAATGACAATATATTGGATTTTAATCAAGGTGGAATTCCAATCGAGTCTTGTCACACAGACTCCCTATTGACTAATATAACATGTCCATGTTAAATGCTTACATAACGTCTGTGTAGTCATCATGTGGGTCCACCAAATATTTGCTAAGCCGTCCATCCATTTTTTTAACACTCTCTTTCAAATATATAGAACTACTTTTACTTGAAATGCTTAGAAGCGATACGTATATACAGCTTTATATGCAATTTTAGTGATTTTGCACACATGGTGATTTAACAGCTCCCTCATTGTGGGCTAACAAATTAATTTTCTTGTAGTTTCCTCATGAAACAGAGCAATTTTTTTGTGACAGGTTTTTCTTCTTTTATTTATTAAACTGTGATTTGTGCAAAAATAAAAAAAAGGATTTTTGAATTTATATTGCATATTGACACAATAATATAGTGTTAAAATGGGTTCCCCATTTTGTGTGGTCATTTTGATGCTTAATATATACACTCATTGCCCAAAACAATCTAGTGCCCAGAAGCAGTTGTCAGAATCATATTAAAGTTCATATGTGTGATTGTAACATAATAATCTTTATTTACATAGCGCCAACATATTCGGCAGTGCTTCCAAAAACAGAGGGATACAGAAAGACAAGAGTACAAAAAAAAACAAACCACGGTTACATGTAGTAATCAGTTGATGAAGACATTAGGGGTGAGGGTCCTGCTCCAATAAGCTTACATAGTACAAATAATGGGGTGATACAGAAGCTAAGGGGTCTGGAGATGGGCACGGTATGGTGAGGAGGAGAGTGAGGAATGCTATACACATAGACAATGGTCAGACATAAACCACATGTGGTGGCTGAAACGGTGTGATTACAGGCGGCGGTTGATGGCGGCTAGCAGGGATTGCAGTCGGTAGGACAGGGAGCATGTTATCAGGGGGAGTACAGAGGTGTTTGGTTTAGGAGATGTGGTATGCCTCCCTGAAGAGGTTTTTAGGGCACACCTGAAGTTTTGTAAGTCATGGATTGCCTGGATATTTTGGGGTAGCGAGTTCCAGAGGACTGGTGCTGCTCTGGAGAAGTCTTGGAGGTGGGAATGAGAGGTTTGAATTATGTCTGATTTTGTTTGTAGAGTGGAGGGCCTGGGCTGGGTGGTGGATTGAGTTGAGGGAGGCAATGTAGGGCGGTGCGGTGCTATGGAGAGCTTTATGGATGAAGGTAGTGAGTTTATATATAAATGATTACAATATTAGAGCAAAAGAATAATTTATTGCAGAAAACTGACCCCTTGAAGGGAGGTTCTAGTACCCTGATGTACCACCTCTAGCTTGGATGTAAGATGGGATATGGGTGGGCATGCAGGCTCTAGTACCCTATTGTACCACCTCTAGCTTAGATGTAAGATATGATATGGGTGGGCATGGAGGCTCTAGTACCCTGTTGTACCGCCTCTAGCTCTGATGCACGATGTGATATGGGTGAACATGGAGGCTCAAGTACCCTGTTGTACCACCTCTAGCTTGGATGTAAGATGTGATATGGGTGGGCATGGAGGCTCTAGTACCCTGTTGGTTCACCTCTAGCTCTGATGCAAAATGTGATACAGGTGGGCATGGAGACATACAGGTTCCATATGGTATCCTGCAGCAAATTGGTCCACATTTGCTGTAACTGAGTCTCTGGATCGCGCAACCTAATAGGCTGTCAAAATTGGCATCCCAGATGGTCCCATACATGTTTTTTTTTTGATAAATGTGGCGACCGGGCCGGCCATGGAAGTGTGACAATGTTGTGGAGGCATTCCTCTAACACCTTTGCTGTGTGTGGCCGATCATTATCCTGCTGGAAAATGCCTCTTGGAAGCCCGCCCAGGAGAAGCAACATATGTGGATGCAGGATGACCTGAACATAGCTGAGCTGTCATTGTCCCTCATACCACTACTAGGGGTAACCGACTGTCATTGGTGATGGCCCCCCAGACCATCACACCAGCAGTGGGGGCAATGTACCACTGCACACCAAAGGCAGGATTGAGTCACTCACCCCTACGTCTTTAGACACGAACACGGCATCATCAGTGCGCAAACTAAACCTGGATTCATCACTGAAGACAAACCAGTTTCACTTTGTTACAGTCCAGTTTCATCGTTCACAAAACCACTGCAAACAGAGGCAATGGTGGGTGAGTATCAATTGCAGTTCTAAACAGAAGTACCAAAGTGCAATACATGATTGGTGGGGGATGGACTGTGCTGTAAAACAGCTTTTTTCAGTACTCAGGTAAGTGCAATCTTAATGCACAGTGAGAAAGTTGAGTTACAGTGGAAAAGCTAGGTTAAGTTTGTTCTCATCTGTGTCAGGGCATTACATTTTCCTGTCAATTATAGTAATAGAACAATGGAAATCCACCTGGGGACTGATCCATCACATGATGGACACTAATGGCAATTCACAGACCCTATTGACTATAATGAGGTCTGTTGGGCTTCCATTATGCCATATGGCATTTTACCGGACAAAGTAATGCAGCATGCTATGCTATTTTGTCTGGGATCTTGTACCTGATATGCACTGGAGGCTCCAAATGAAGCTTCTGACACAGATGTGATCAGAGTCTTACAGCTCAGTTATGATATGGTTCATGATTTCAAGACTTCGTGGCTCAGAGGACCTGGGAGCTCCAGACCTGTTATAACCAAGTTTGCCTGTAACCCAACTTTCCCATAGTTGTTCCAGGCTACAAGCATTGAGACCCATTACAAATCCCTCCCTTCAAGAGACCTTAACTTTTTTTTAACATATACTAGAGATGAGCGAGCACCAAAATGCTCAGGTGCTCGTTACTCGAGACGAACTTTTCGCGATGCTCGAGGGTTCGTTTCGAGTAACGAACACCATTGAAGTCAATGGGCGACTCGAGCATTTTTGTATATCGCCGATGCTTGCTAAGGTTTTCATTTGTGAAAATCTGGGCAATTCAAGAAAGTGATGGGAATGACACAGCAACGGATAGGGCAGGCGAGGGGCTACATGTTGGGCTGCATCTCAAGTTCCCAGGTCCCACTATTAAGCCACAATAGCGGCAAGAGTGGGCCCCCCCCAACAATTTTTACTTCTGAAAAACCCTCATTAGCAATGCATACCTTAGCTAAGCACCACACTACCTCCAACAAAGCACAATCACTGCCTGCATGACACTCCGCTGCCACTTCTCCTGGGTTACATGCTTATAGCCGGTTCCACTGAAAGCAATGGGCTGCCGGCGTGCGCGGGATGAATTGTCGGGAAGGGCTTAAATATAGAAGCCCTTCCCTGCAATTCATCCAGAAATGTGTAAAAATAAAAAAAATATATATACTTACCTTGTCCCGGCAGACGGAGTTCAGTGCGGCCGGCCTACAGTGGGTGTGAAGGGGGTGTGAGTCAGACCTGCCCCCTGACTGGCTCAGCCTGACCCAATCAGAGGCAGGTCTGACTCACACCCCCTTCACACCCACTGCCGGCCGCCACGGCTGAACTCCGTCTGCCGGGACAAGGTAAGTATATATATTTTTTTTATTTTAACACATTTCTGGATGAATTGCAGGGAAGGGCTTCTATATTTAAGCCCTTCCCGACAATTCATTCCGCGCACGCCGGCAGCCCATTGCTTTCAGTGGAACCTGCTGTATTGCTGGCTCCATTGAATTCAATGGGCAAACATCGTTCTTCTCTGCCACAGCTGTTACAGCTGTGGCAGAGAAGAATGATTTGTCTTCTATATGTTCTCAATGGTTCTCAGATAGGTGCGATCTGCGATTTCTGACTATGGCCTAAGAAGGACCGTTGGGGTTCTTGAAGCCTAAAATAACTCCTAACACTCTCCCTATAGCAGCTCCGGCATCAGCAGCACTGTCCCTGATCTCTGTCAGAATGCATCTGTGGCGAGCCGCGGGCGGGCAGATTTTAATACTCGGGTGACACCTGATCTCGCCAGCCACTTACTGCAGGGGGGTGGTATAGGGCTGGAACATCACAGGAGGAAGTTGTAATGCCTTCCCTGTCTTTCTATTGGCCAGAAAAGCGCGCTAATGTCTCAGATGAAAGTGAAAGTAACTCGAACATCGCGTGGTACTCGTCTCGAGTAACGAGCATCTCGAACACCCTAATACTCGAACGAGTATCAAGCTCGTACGAGTACGCTCGCTCATCTCTAACATATACCCTTCTAGAGGAGAGGGCTTATCTGCCCAAGACTGACATTCTCCAGTTGACCTGACTGAGGCTAGACATTCCAGCTGACCGCCCCAAAATAAAAACTTGCATCCGTACCTGAAAGATGCTCATGTTGCAAATGTAATAAATACTTGCTTAGTAAAAAACCCTATAAAAAATGTTTGAAATCCATGGTTTGTTTTGTACAAACTTTTAAAATTGCTGAAAAAGGTTTACTATCTTACCAAAAGTAATTGGACATCTGAGCCAGAATCAAAAGTAGTATTTGTTTACATATAGTATGTTACTACTTAGTGGGTTTCCTTTGGCCCTAATGACATCAGATACTCACCGTGCTATACTTTTTACTAACACCTTATACACTTCAGCTGGTATTTCCTTCATTGTTCCTGCAAACATCTGGCGATTTTGTGACAAAGAGCGTTGTCTTGTTGAAAGTATTGCTTATCATTCCCAGAGTATTGCCACATTATCAGCAGCACATTATTGTCCAGAATGTAAAGGTACACCTCTGTGTTCATGGCTCTTGCAACTACAACCAACATACCGATACCATGCCAAGTAAAACCTCCACAGATCATAACAAAACCTTCACCATACTTAATTTTCAGCACAAAACACTCAGGCAAAAAGCGTTCCCCAGGCATCTTGCACACCCAGGTACGTCCAACTGATTTGAAGATGGAGTAGCGTAATTCATTACTCCATAGAACATTTTTCCATTGCTCAACTCTCCAATGATAACTTTCCTTGCACAAATATAGCTCGGCTGAAACATTGCAGTTTTTGATGGATGGCTTGTGTGCAGTGGTGTAACCCATATATGCAATACTGTGCAGTTCCTTTCACAAACTATGCCTGTCACCTATAAGGTTCTGTATCTTGTGTAGCTTATGTGACATGATAATAAGGAGGATGGAACCATACCTCTGGAGCATCACCCATTCACTCCTCAATTCACTCACTTCCTAGGTGTCTCCACACACCTTCTGGGTGCTCTCTTTAATGAGAGATGACACCCTTCCCAACCCATGTCATAGGCCCCTCACTAGCCAAGCCAAAAATCTACTGCATACTGATGAGGGGCAAAAACCCTGAAACAGCTGTCTGTATATGGTTTTTTGACTTGGTTTTCAATTCCCAATCATTGTTTTAAAGACTTGTTTATAGGGTCTGACATTGATTTGCAGGAATGCTTTCAATAGGTGGTGCTGCAGAGGTATTGTTCCATCTTCCTTATTTGCATATATTTCCCAGAGGAGCATGGATAGTCTTGTACGTCTCCTCACTCCACACACCTTTTAGGTGCTCTCATTAGGGAGAGATGATATCCCTCCCGACCCACAATCTAATAACACATGATTCCATTGAATGGAGTGATATGGATTAATAGGGAATGGATCTTTACCATTAGTGCACCGCCGGCTGGACTAATCACATGGCTGGCAGTGCACTGATAAACTGCAGTTGTGACCAATCACAGCTGCAGTCTCTCCGTGGAAGGTAGAGCCACGTGCCTGGGGAATCTGCAGCCTGTCAGCTCCCTGGGTAACCGTCACTCCCCTCAGTAAGTGCCACCCACAGCCAGCCCAGAGGCCGCGGAGGAAAAGTGGCATATAGCGGGGGCCCATGGGGCCCTGTTCGCTAATGGGCTGGGTCACAATTGCGACCCACTAGTAGTATGCCAGTGTTCAGGAGCACCTTCACCAGCCAGAGAGGAAACCTTCTAACGAAGAGCAATTCTTGTTCTGGTGAACCTGCCCTATCTGTGCATTATATTAAAGACTACTCATTTAAATAGCCACCCTATAATACTGCATTTCTACTAAAGTACAAATTTCTGGGCAGTTGTAGATGTTTTCTACTTTACATTTGAACTGATTATCACTATTATTACAGTAGCAATAATGCATAGTACCATTCCAGGCTAGTAAAGATCTGGATTTACCGTTGGCATACATATAGGAGTATATAAGCTAAATCTCTATAGCTTATGCCCCGCTCATATGGGAATGAGGCGCAGGTTCCTCATCAAAATTTACATTGTAAGGGCTAAAACAGATGAGCACATGCGCAAATACACTCGCTGTTACAGAGCATACTTGCCCATGAACCAGTGATTCATTTATTTTTTGACTATTCTAACTCACATGCGCTATTTCACATGAGTTTGAAAAAAACTGCGAGAAGATAATTTTGCAAAACTACGTGTGAGAAAGGTAGGGCAAGTTCTGTCTTTTCTCGCATGTAGTATTTATGCACAAGTAAAAAAAAAACGCTAGTCAAAACAAAACCATTGAAATCAATGTCTTTGTTCCGTCCCGTTTTGTGGCTGAGATTTGCACGGCCGCAAAATCAGACAAAATCATAGTTGTCTGAAGAAGCCATAATGCACATTGTTTTAGCAGCCCATTGAGTCCAGAATCCACATCAGGGTAAAAAAAAAAGAATTTACATTTCATAACATAGTAACATAGTATATAAGGCTGAAAAAGACCTATGTCCAGCCCGTCCAGCTCCTTAACCCCCAATGTTGATCCAGAGGAAGTTATAAAAACGCCAATGAGGTAGAAGCCAATTTTCCCCATATAAGGGCTCCTACCCACTAGCGATATGTTTTCTTGAAAGCAATGGGATAGCATCGCGGACCTCTGCTACAGCTGTGGCAGAGGATTCCTTCATACCTGCGGTCCCCGTGGGTATGGAGGAATCCCCTGCCAAAGCTGTCACAGCTGTGTCTTTGGAGTGCGATGTACTCCCTATGTTTTCAATGGGGCTGGCACTGCTGCCGCCGGCCCCATTGAAAACAATTCGTATATAGCAAAAAGAAAAGAAATGCCCGCGCTCTTTTGGACCTAAATACCAGGGACGGGCTGCAGACACCACTTGCTTCAAACTTTTATTCTTAGTATCCTCTGTGCAACGCGTTTCGTCGTCCTTACACAACGACTTTCTGTGCTTGAGAAAGTCGTTGTGTAAGGACGACGAAACGCGTTGCACAGAGGATACTAAGAATAAAAGTTTGAAGCAAGTGGTGTCTGCAGCCCGTCCCTGGTATTTAGGTCCAAAAGAGCGCGGGCATTTCTTTTCTTTTTGCTATATACGAATACACTTCGAGTGGGTCCTGCCTGCCAGCAGGACACAGAAGCCCAGCAGCCAAACGGATACACCAGAGGATTTATAAGCCGACAAGGATGTGGAGGTGCTGGTGAGACCTCTTTCTAGGGGCGCTCGCCAGACACCGGGTGAGTTCTATTGATTTATTTTCTCCGTATTCTAACTCGTTTAGAGAGTTACTATACAGATAGTTCATAGCTCAAAGCCAACACAGTTAGCGCCTCCCTGACGTGGTTTTTCCATTGAAAACAATGGGCCATAGTGCAGATTTTTCTTAGCGCTGCGAGCCTCATTGACAACATCGCAAATGAATATGAAATCATTGAAAATCATTGGCTTCATAATCGTGAGTTTTCACTCGCTCTCACAACACAAGAAAACATATTGCTAGCGGGTAGGAGCCCTAAGGGGAAAAATTCCTTTCCGATTCAACGTCCGGCATTCGGAATTATCCCCGGATCACTGACCATTTTGAAGTTATTAGTGATTATAACTTGTAATATTTTTACACTGAAGAAAGATGTCCAGGCCCCTCTTGAACTCTTTTAGTGAATTTGCCATCACCACATCCTCAGGCAGAGAGTTCCATAGGCTCGATGCTCTTAGGCTCAATGTCAACGGGCGGGTTTGATTTGTGGAATCCGCGCGGGTGATCCGCAAATCAAGCTGCCAATAGAAAAACAGGGGTGTTTGCAAATGAAATAAAGAATGTGGATTTAATTGGCGGACCTTTCGGTCCGGAAAAAAAAAGAATCGCAGCACGCTCGATTTCAATGCGTATTCTGCATGGATGGCTTCCATTGGAGTCAATGGAAGCCATCCGATTCATAGCTCATCCACAGGAAAGCAGGGTTTAAAAAAATTAAATAAATAAAACACTGCAAATATGCAGCAGCGTGCGGCCCGGTTCTTACGCACACATCCGTACACATCCGCAGTGAAGTAAATGAAGACCTGGACGGGTAAGTAGAAGACCCGCAGTGTCCTCGGCCGCGGGCAGTGCATTACATGAGACTTTACAGTAAAGAACCCCTTCAATGTCGGTGTAGGAACCTTCTTTCCTTTAGATGAGGATGCCCCCTTGTTACAGTCACAGTCCTGGGTATAAACAGATGATGGGAGAGATCTCTGTATTGTCCCCTGATATATTTATACATAGTTATTAGGTCACCTGTCAGCCATTTTTTTCTAAACTAAATAGCTCCACGTTTAATAACATCTCTGGGTATTGTAGTCCGCCCATTCTGCTTATTACTTCAGTCAATTGTTGACACAAGATTAGCATTAGAAAATCTGCATGCAAATCTGGGTCATCTTCAGATGAAAATCCTTGCAATTTTTTTATGCAGCTCTTCACTGAAATCCACATCAGATCTCGATGCAGATTTGTAGCTGTATGAATGAACCTTTACGTTCTAAGAAGGTGACAACTAGATTTTTATTTTAGAGAACATACCTGTTTTTTGTACATTTCCATTTTGATGGAGAAGAAAGTACAAAGATAGGATAAAGTTACGCTTCGTGAATTCGGCGATTTGTTCACCTGTACATTTCCACTTGTTCATTATGAAAAGAGAAAACCTCTAGGGAATCGCACCAAACTGTGAGTTGGCATTTTGTAGGCATTGTCAGCCTTTCATCTTATCGTCTGACTTGGAATTGTAGGCCACATGTCCTGTGTTTGCATTGCCTGTTTGAATGTACACACAGCATGTATTAGTCTTTCCCTATAGAGAACTGAGTCTTCTGCTTCAGGATAGTTTGCTCCAACAAAAGTGAAGGAAATGCTCATTTTAGACATATAGCCATTTCTAACCCAATTAACCACAGTTTTTAACCCCTTGTGACCATGCATATGTGTTTTCACATCCTGGGTGTCTGAGCTTTAATCCATAGGGCCATAAAAACCTGCCAGCCCTGTAGATTAAAGCTGTGGGAGCTGCGAGCTTGATAGCTCTCTGCTGTCAGCTGTCATGAGGGGCTGTGAAATGCGACCCCCGATCACGTGATCACCATTATCCAATGGATAACAGCAATTGCATGAAAGTAAAAAAAAAAAATCAAATGAAGCTAAGTCTAGGGACGTCACCGGGGACCGCAGTGACCAGTCCCTGGGCCTGTGATCGCCGTTATCCAATGGATGTCACGGAAAAGTTTAAAAGAAGTCAAATAAAGTTAAAGTTTCAGCTCCCCGAATCTATGAGAAGAGCTGAAACTACTCACCTCCATCCTCCATGATGTCCTGCGGCGATCTTGTCCTGAAAGGACCTGCTGCCATCTTCTGCATATGCACACCAAAGGAAAAATGGTGGCGCATGCGCA
Source organism: Eleutherodactylus coqui (assembly GCF_035609145.1). Lineage (NCBI taxonomy): Eukaryota > Metazoa > Chordata > Amphibia > Anura > Eleutherodactylidae > Eleutherodactylus > Eleutherodactylus coqui. The sequence goes on from NC_089837.1 coordinate 200,171,332, forward strand.
GAAGACGGGATCGGCCCGGGAGATTTGAAATCTTCCTGCTCCCGGCTAGCATGAGTAGCCGAGAGCAGAGGAATGTCATTGGGGGTCGTGGTATCCAATGGATAATAGTGATCATGTAAAGCAACAAAACAGTAAAAGGAAAAGGTTAAAACGTTTAAGTTATAAAGATATGATCCGTGAGGGGAGATAAAATTACGTATCTATGTCCCCTGGATTTATCCGCGGACCTTACCCCATCTTTTGTGCACGTGCCTGTCGCCAAAAGGGCAGATGCATGCGCAAAAGCCACTGATTGCCGGGGTAATTTAAAATCTGCCTGCTCTTTAAAATGACACAATTGCCAAAAAAATTAAAATCGTAATTTTTTCTTTCTGCTTTGCTTTGATTCATTCAAAAAACCGTGTGGTCAAAATATGCAGTACACCCCTAGATGAATTCGTTCAGGGGATTAGTTTTCAAAATAGGTTATTTGTGGGGGTTCTCCATCGTTTTGGCTAAAACACCTTCAAGCAAAATGTCTGTTCTGAAAGCCACTGGATGCTCCTTTTGGTTTGGGCCCCATTGTGCGTATAGGCAGAAGATTAGGGCCACAATGGGTATGTTTCTGAACACAGGACAAACAGGGGTATTCATTTTAGTGTGCAAATTCTCATTTTCATTATAGAAGAGAAAACTGTCTTTAAAATTATATATTTGCAAAAATATGAATTTATTTTCTCCTCTAAATTGCATTAACTCCTGAAAAAAAAACATGGAGTCAAAATACTCATGACACCCCTCAGTGAATACATTAAGATGTGTATTTTTTAAAATGGTGTCATTTGTGGGGGTATCTATCATTCGGATACCGAAATGGTCCTCAAAATGTTAATAGTTAATGTTAAATGTGTACGTCTCCTAAATGGTTAAAAAAAACTAAAGTTTTTCCAATGTGCTTCCAGAATAAAGTGAACAGATAGAAATATATACCTCATCAAAAATGTGTATATTATGTTTGCATATATTTGACATATTGCAGTTGAAAATATGAAAAACTGACCATTTTCTCAGCATTTTCCCAATTTTGGCACTTTTAATAAATATACACAAATTTTATTGGTCTGTTTTTATCACCTAAATAAAGCACAATATGTGGTGAAAAAACAATGTCAGAATCACTTGGTTATGCAAAACCTTTACGGAATTAAGATATGTTAACGTGACACATGTCAGATTTCCAAAATTTGGCCTGGTCATTAAGGTGCAAACCAGCTTAGTCATTAAGGGTTAAAGCTTTAAAATTTTCTTAATTTTCTTAATTTAATTATAAATTAATGCTGCATTGGTAAATAGCATTATGTTATCTAAAAATATTGTTTTTTGCAAACATGTTGAATCCCATTATTCTGTTATGTTATTGATGTATTTGTGGGATGATATGAGCTAAACCACCTAGATGGAAATAACGTGTAGGTTTGGTTTATACCTGCACTTCAAAAACTGTAATTCCTAAAATATATTGTCAGAGCAAGCTGCCGCTGCGACTCACCTGTCACTGGTGCTGCAGTTCGGCACTGCCAATCCCCATGTCCTGCACGCTTTGCTCTGTCCAATCCACACAGCACTGCCTCTGATCACTCCCGGTCTGTGTTTGTAGGGCTTGCATGTGCTCACACTCCTGTTTTAAAGGGCCAGTGCGCGCTTTATAATTCTGTCCTCCACCAATCTTCAGCCACCTCCAACTATAATAGGCACCCTCTTCCAATGGAAGATGCCTAAGCAATTGGTCTAATTTAGCCATCGTGGTAAAGACCCTGCTATATTTCGGCTCTGATACTTGCTCTGACTCCCAACTATTTTAACTTCTGTGTTCTCTGACCTTGGCTCTGTGTATTGGACTTTGTTTGGCCTCCTGCTGCAGGTATGGGTGTCTGAAGCTCAGGGACCGAACCAAAATTTTGCAACAGTGATATATTTTTACCAAAAAAAGGGCTTTGGATTCATAGGAGATGCAAAGCTTATGGACAAGGTGTTTGTCTGCCATTTGTCTGTTTGGCAATCCAAAAACTCCCCATGGACGCCAGACTTATGCCTTGGGGAACAAAAACCTGCCCAAAGAGTTAATATAGAACTGTAATATTTTCATCTTCTTTCCTGTTATCTAACGTTGGTTCAAGTATTTTCTCGAGGACGGTCAAGGAAAAAGAAAGCGGGTGTAAATGTAAGGGAGCTATGGTTGTTGCTGACTGTTTTATTGTTAATTTGATGTTCTGAAGGGTCTATGATTTGTAAAATACTGTGGTTTTAGACAAGAGAGGGAACAAGGAACAGAGCTGTGCAAGAAGAAGAGACAGGAAGTAGTTAGAGATGAGCGAACGCGTTCGTCCGAGCTTGATATTCGTGCAAATATTAGGGTGTTCGGGATGTTCGTTATTCGTAACGAACACCATGCGGTGTTCTGGTTACTTTCACTTCCTTCCCTGAGACGTTAGCGCGCTTTTCTGGCCAATTGAAAGACAGGGAAGGCATTACAACTTCCCCCTGTGACGTTCAAGCCCTATACCACCCCCCTGCTGTGAGTGGCTGGGAAGATCAGGTGTCACCCGAACATAAAAGTCGGCCCCTCCCGCGGTTCGCCTCAGATGCGGTGTGAGTTAGATGAGGGACAGTGCTGTTTGTACCGGAGCTGCTGTAGGGAAAGAATTGGTAGTTAGTGTAGGCTTCAAGACCCCCCAAAGGTCCTTATTAGGGCCACTGATAGCTGTGTGTTGGCTGCTGTTAGCAGTGGCAAATTTTTTTTTCTCAAAATCGCCTCTGCAGACCGTTGCACCTGGCATTAGGGACAGAAGTGCTGCATAGGCAGGGAGAGTGTTAGGAGTGAGTGTAGCCTTCAAGAACCTCAACGGTCCTTTCTAGGGCCATATTTATCCGTGTGCAGTACTGTCCAGGCTGCTGTTAGCTGTGCTGCATTTTTTTTTGCTTCTCAAAATCGCCTCTGCAGACCATTGCACCCTCCATTGATACTGCAGGGAAAGAATTGTATAGGCAGGGCCACAACACAGTTATTATTCATAGAATATACGCAGTGCTGCCTTTTGGTGGAAAAAAACTGAAAACAAATCTATTTGTCCAGCCTCTGTCCGTCCTAAGGGCGGTGGACACGTGTGAGCTGCTTGAAGAACATTGCTAAATCAGACGCACCCAGCTACGCTTTACTGCTGGCTTCGCCATTTGCTTTCCTTAATTGGGAAAAAAATACCTGCTCTCCAAGAGTTATAATAACTCTGCTACCCTCACGTTCTGTGACACATAAGCAGGGACACAGCACAGTTATTAAACTTCTCATGTTCATTGAATATACGCAGTGCTGCCTTTTGGTGGAAAAAAACTGAAAACAAATCTATTTGTCCAGTCTCTGTCCGTCCTAAGGGCGGTGGACACGTGTGAGCTGCTTGAACAACATTGCTAAATCAGACGCACCCAGCTACGCTTTACTGCTGGCTTCGCCATTTGCTTTCCTTAATTGGGAAAAAAATACCTGCTCTCCAAGAGTTATAATAACTCTGCTACCCTCACGTTCTGTGACACATAAGCAGGGACACAGCACAGTTATTAAACTTCTCATGTTCATTGAATATACGCAGTGCTGCCTTTTGGTGGAAAAAAACTGAAAACAAATCTATTTGTCCAGCCTCTGTCCGTCCTAAGGGCGGTGGACACGTGTGAGCTGCTTGAACAACATTGCTAAATCAGACGCACCCAGCTACGCTTTACTGCTGGCTTCGCCATTTGCTTTCCTTAATTGGGAAAAAAATACCTGCTCTCCAAGAGTTATAATAACTCTGCTACCCTCACGTTCTGTGACACATAAGCAGGGACACAGCACAGTTATTAAACTTCTCATGTTCATTGAATATACGCAGTGCTGCCTTTTGGTGGAAAAAAACTGAAAACAAATCTATTTGTCCAGCCTCTGTCCGTCCTAAGGGCGGTGGACACGTGTGAACTGCTTGAACAACATTGCTAAATCAGACGCACCCAGCTACGCTTTACTGCTGGCTTCGCCATTTGCTTTCCTTAATTGGGAAAAAAATACCTGCTCTCCAAGAGTTATAATAACTCTGCTACCCTCACGTTCTGTGACACATAAGCAGGGACACAGCACAGTTATTAAACTTCTCATGTTCATTGAATATACGCAGTGCTGCCTTTTGGTGGAAAAAAACTGAAAACAAATCTATTTGTCCAGCCTCTGTCCGTCCTAAGGGCGGTGGACACGTGTGAGCTGCTTGAACAACATTGCTAAATCAGACGCACCCAGCTACGCTTTACTGCTGGCTTCGCCATTTGCTTTCCTTAATTGGGAAAAAAATACCTGCTCTCCAAGAGTTATAATAACTCTGCTACCCTCACGTTCTGTGACACATAAGCAGGGACACAGCACAGTTATTAAACTTCTCATGTTCATTGAATATACGCAGTGCTGCCTTTTGGTGGAAAAAAACTGAAAACAAATCTATTTGTCCAGCCTCTGTCCGTCCTAAGGGCGGTGGACACGTGTGAGCTGCTTGAAGAACATTGCTAAATCAGACGCACCCAGCTACGCTTTACTGCTGGCTTCGCCATTTGCTTTCCTTAATTGGGAAAAAAATACCTGCTCTCCAAGAGTTATAATAACTCTGCTACCCTCACGTTCTGTGACACATAAGCAGGGACACAGCACAGTTATTAAACTTCTCATGTTCATTGAATATACGCAGTGCTGCCTTTTGGTGGAAAAAAACTGAAAACAAATCTATTTGTCCAGCCTCTGTCCGTCCTAAGGGCGGTGGACACGTGTGAGCTGCTTGAACAACATTGCTAAATCAGACGCACCCAGCTACGCTTTACTGCTGACTTCGCCATTTGCTTTCCTTAATTGGGAAAAAAATACCTGCTCTCCAAGAGTTATAATAACTCTGCTACCCTCACGTTCTGTGACACATAAGCAGGGACACAGCACAGTTATTAAACTTCTCATGTTCATTGAATATACGCAGTGCTGCCTTTTGGTGGAAAAAAACTGAAAACAAATCTATTTGTCCAGCCTCTGTCCGTCCTAAGGGCGGTGGACACGTGTGAGCTGCTTGAAGAACATTGCTAAATCAGACGCACCCAGCTACGCTTTACTGCTGGCTTCGCCATTTGCTTTCCTTAATTGGGAAAAAAATACCTGCTCTCCAAGAGTTATAATAACTCTGCTACCCTCACGTTCTGTGACACATAAGCAGGGACACAGCACAGTTATTAAACTTCTCATGTTCATTGAATATACGCAGTGCTGCCTTTTGGTGGAAAAAAACTGAAAACAAATCTATTTGTCCAGCCTCTGTCCGTCCTAAGGGCGGTGGACACGTGTGAGCTGCTTGAACAACATTGCTAAATCAGACGCACCCAGCTACGCTTTACTGCTGGCTTCGCCATTTGCTTTCCTTAATTGGGAAAAAAATACCTGCTCTCCAAGAGTTATAATAACTCTGCTACCCTCACGTTCTGTGACACATAAGCAGGGACACAGCACAGTTATTAAACTTCTCATGTTCATTGAATATACGCAGTGCTGCCTTTTGGTGGAAAAAAACTGAAAACAAATCTATTTGTCCAGCCTCTGTCCGTCCTAAGGGCGGTGGACACGTGTGAGCTGCTTGAACAACATTGCTAAATCAGACGCACCCAGCTACGCTTTACTGCTGGCTTCGCCATTTGCTTTCCTTAATTGGGAAAAAAATACCTGCTCTCCAAGAGTTATAATAACTCTGCTACCCTCACGTTCTGTGACACATAAGCAGGGACACAGCACAGTTATTAAACTTCTCATGTTCATCGAATATACGCAGTGCTGCCTTTTGGTGGAAAAAAACTGAAAACAAATCTATTTGTCCAGCCTCTGTCCGTCCTAAGGGCGGTGGACACGTGTGAGCTGCTTGAACAACATTGCTAAATCAGACGCACCCAGCTACGCTTTACTGCTGGCTTCGCCATTTGCTTTCCTTAATTGGGAAAAAAATACCTGCTCTCCAAGAGTTATAATAACTCTGCTACCCTCACGTTCTGTGACACATAAGCAGGGACACAGCACAGTTATTAAACTTCTCATGTTCATTGAATATACGCAGTGCTGCCTTTTGGTGGAAAAAAACTGAAAACAAATCTATTTGTCCAGCCTCTGTCCGTCCTAAGGGCGGTGGACACGTGTGAGCTGCTTGAACAACATTGCTAAATCAGACGCACCCAGCTACGCTTTACTGCTGGCTTCGCCATTTGCTTTCCTTAATTGGGAAAAAAATACCTGCTCTCCAAGAGTTATAATAACTCTGCTACCCTCACGTTCTGTGACACATAAGCAGGGACACAGCACAGTTATTAAACTTCTCATGTTCATCGAATATACGCAGTGCTGCCTTTTGGTGGAAAAAAACTGAAAACAAATCTATTTGTCCAGCCTCTGTCCGTCCTAAGGGCGGTGGACACGTGTGAGCTGCTTGAACAACATTGCTAAATCAGACGCACCCAGCTACGCTTTACTGCTGGCTTCGCCATTTGCTTTCCTTAATTGGGAAAAAAATACCTGCTCTCCAAGAGTTATAATAACTCTGCTACCCTCACGTTCTGTGACACATAAGCAGGGACACAGCACAGTTATTAAACTTCTCATGTTCATTGAATATACGCAGTGCTGCCTTTTGGTGGAAAAAAACTGAAAACAAATCTATTTGTCCAGCCTCTGTCCGTCCTAAGGGCGGTGGACACGTGTGAGCTGCTTGAACAACATTGCTAAATCAGACGCACCCAGCTACGCTTTACTGCTGGCTTCGCCATTTGCTTTCCTTAATTGGGAAAAAAATACCTGCTCTCCAAGAGTTATAATAACTCTGCTACCCTCACGTTCTGTGACACATAAGCAGGGACACAGCACAGTTATTAAACTTCTCATGTTCATTGAATATACGCAGTGCTGCCTTTTGGTGGAAAAAAACTGAAAACAAATCTATTTGTCCAGCCTCTGTCCGTCCTAAGGGCGGTGGACACGTGTGAGCTGCTTGAACAACATTGCTAAATCAGACGCACCCAGCTACGCTTTACTGCTGGCTTCGCCATTTGCTTTCCTTAATTGGGAAAAAAATACCTGCTCTCCAAGAGTTATAATAACTCTGCTACCCTCACGTTCTGTGACACATAAGCAGGGACACAGCACAGTTATTAAACTTAGATAATTCATTCACTAGAGGCAGTGGGGCCTTTCGTTTTCCCAAAAGGGCAAAAATTATATTTGGCCTGCAGTCTTGCGCCAATTTATTTCCTGCCTGTGAAATCAAATCACTGGTAATACAGCATGCTGAGGGGTAGGGGTAGGCCTAGAGGACGTGGACGCGGCCGAGGACGCGGAGGGCCAAGTCAGGGTGTGGGCACAGCCCGAGCTCCTGATCCCGGTGTGTCGCAGCCGACTGCTGCGCGATTAGGAGAGAGGCACGTTTCTGGCGTCCCCACATTCATCGCCCAATTAATGGGTCCACGCGGGAGACGGTTATTAGAAAATGAGCAGTGTGAGCAGGTCCTGTCCTGGATGGCAGAAAGTGCTTCGAGCAACCTATCGTCTACCCGCAGTTCTGCGCCGTCCACTGCTGCCAATCCGAATCCTCTGTCTGCTGCTCCTCCTTCCTCCCAGCCTCCTCACTCCACTACAATAACACCTGCTCAGGAGCGGGAACACTCCCAGGAACTGTTCTCGGGCCCCTGCTTAGATTGGGCAGCAGCGGTTCCTCTCCCACCAGAGGAGTTTATCGTCACTGATGCCCAACCATTGGAAAGTTCCCGGGGTCCGGGGGAAGAGGCTGGGGACTTCCGCCAACTGTCTCAACAACTTTCTGTGGGTGAGGAGGACGATGACGATCAGACACAGTTGTCTTGCAGTGAGGTAGTAGTAAGGGCAGTAAGTCCCAGGGAGCAGCGCACAGAGGATTCGGAGGAAGAGCAGCAGGACGATGAGGTGACTGACCCCACCTGGTGTGCAACGCTTACTCAGGAGGACAGGTCTTCAGAGGGGGAGTCAAGGGCATCAGCAGGGCAGGTTGCAAGAGGCAGTGCAGTGGCCAGGGGTAGAGGCAGGGCCAGACCGAATAATCCACCAAGTGTTTCCCAAAGCGCCCCCTCGCGCCATGCCACCCTGCGGAGGCCGAGGTGCTCTAAGGTCTGGCAGTTTTTCACAGAGACGCCTGACGACCGACGAACAGTGGTGTGCAACCTTTGTCGCGCAAAGCTCAGCCGGGGAGCCAACACCAACAGCCTCACCACCACCACCATGCGCAGACATATGATGGCCAAGCACCCCGCAAGGTGGGACGAAGGCCGTTCACCGCCTCCGGTTTGCACCCCTGCCTCTCCCCCTGTGCCCCAACCTGCCACTGAGATGCAACCCCCCTCTCAGGACACAGGCACTACCGCCTCATGGCCTGCACCCACACCCTCATCTCCGCTGTCCTCGGCCCCATCCAGCAGTGTAGTTCAGCGCACCGTTCAGCCGTCGCTTGCGCAAGTGTTCGAGCGCAAGCGCAAGTACGCCGCCACGCACCCGCACGCTCAAACGTTAACCGTCCGCATAGCAAAATTCATCAGCCTTGAGATGCTGCCGTATAGGGTTGTGGAAACTGAGTCCTTCAAAAGTATCATGGAGGCGGCGGCCCCGCGCTACTCAGTTCCCAGTCGCCACTACTTTTCCCGATGTGCCGTCCCAGCCCTGCACGACCACGTCTCCCGCAACATTGTGCGCGCCCTCACCAACGCGGTTACTGCCACGGTCCACTTAACTACGGACACGTGGACAAGCACAGGCGGGCAGGGCCACTACATCTCCCTGACGGCACATTGGGTGAATTTAGTGGAGGCTGGGACAGAGTCAGAGCCTGGGACCGCTCACGTCCTACCCACCCCCAGAATTGCGGGCCCCAGCTCGGTGCTGGTATCTGCGGAGGTGTATGCTTCCTCCACTAAAGCACCCTCCTCCTCCTCCTCCTCCTCTGTCTCGCAATCAAGATGTGTTAGCAGCAGCATGTCGCCAGCAGTCGGTGTCGCACGGTGTGGCAGCACAGCGGTGGGCAAGCGTCAGCAGGCCGTGCTGAAACTACTCAGCTTAGGAGATAAGAGGCACACGGCCCACGAACTGCTGCAGGGTCTGACACAGCAGACCGACCGCTGGCTTGCGCCGCTGAGCCTCCAACCGGGCATGGTCGTGTGTGACAACGGCCGTAACCTGGTGGCGGCTCTGCAGCTCGGCAGCCTCACGCACGTGCCATGCCTGGCCCATGTCTTTAATTTGGTGGTTCAGCGCTTTCTGAAAAGCTACCCACGCTTGTCAGACCTGCTCGTAAAGGCGCGCCGGCTCTGCGCACATTTCCGCAAGTCCCACACGGACGCTGCCACCCTGCGCACCCTGCAACATCTCTTTAAGCTGCCAGTGCACCGACTGCTGTGCGACGTGCCCACACGGTGGAACTCTACGCTCCACATGTTGGCCAGGCTCTATGAACAACGTAGAGCTATAGTCGAATACCAACTCCAACATGGGCGGCGCAGTGGGAGTCAGCCTCCTCAATTCCTTTCAGAAGAGTGGGCCTGGTTGGCAGACATCTGCCATGTCCTTGGTAATTTTGAGGAGTCTACCCAGGTGGTGAGCGGCGATGCTACAATCATTAGCGTCACCATTCCTCTGCTATGCATCTTGAGAAATTCCCTGCAAACCATAAAGGCAGCTGCTTTGCGCTCGGAAACGGGGGCGGGGGAAGACAGTATGCCGCTGGATAGTCAGGGCACCCTCCTGTCTATTTCTCAGCGCATACAGGAGGAGGAGGAGGAGCATGAGGAGGATGAGGAGGAGGGGGAAGAGACAGCTTGGGCCGCTGCTGACGGTACACCGGCTGATTGCCTGTCATCCTTTCAGCGTGTATGGCCTGAGGAGGAGGAGGAGGAGGAGGATCCTGATAGTGATCTTCCTAGTGAAGACAGCCATGTGTTGCGTACAGGTACCCTGGCACACATGGCTGACTTCATGTTAGGATGCCTTTCTCGTGACCCTCGCGTTGCACGCATTCTGGCCACGACGGATTACTGGGTGTACACACTGCTCGATCCACGGTATAAGGAGAACCTGCCCACTCTGATTCCCGAAGAGGAAAGGGGTTCGAGAGTGTTGCTATACCACAGGACCCTTGCGGACAAGCTGATGGTAAAATTCCCAGCCGACAGCGCTAGTGGCAGAAGGCGCAGTACCGAGGGCAAGGTAGCAGGGGATGTGCGTAGATCGAGCAGCATGTACATCCCAGGTAGTGCAACAGTCTTTAAGGGCCTGGCCAGCTTTATGTCTCCCCACCAAGACTGTGTCACCGCTCCCCAGTCACGGCTGAGTCGGCGGGAGCACTGTAAAAGGATGGTGAGGGAGTACGTAGCGGATCGCACGACCATCCTTGGTGACGCCTCTGCCCCCTACAACTACTGGGTGTCGAAGCTGGACATGTGGCCTGAACTAGCGCTGTATGCCCTGGAGGTGCTTGCTTGTCCTGCGGCTAGCGTCTTGTCGGAGAGGGTGTTTAGTGCGGCTGGGGGAATCATCACAGATAAGCGTAGCCGCTTGTCAACCGACAGTGCCGACAGGCTAACACTCATCAAGATGAACAAAGGCTGGATTTCCCCAGACTTCTGTTCTCCACCAGCGGACAGCAGCGATACGTAAGCAATACGTAGGCTGCACCCGCGGATGGAAGCTACGTTCTCTCTCACCATCCAAAACGGGGACATTTCTGCTTCATCAATCTGTGTCTAATATTCCTCCTCCTCCTCCTCCTGCTCCAACCTCCTGAAACCTCACGTAATCACGCTGAACGGGCAATTTTTCTTAGGGCCACAAGGCTCACTCAAATAATTTTTCAGAACAATTTTTATAAGTTTCAATGCGCTTAAAAGCATTGGAGCTTTAACTTGAACCAATTTTTCGTTACACTGGGCTGCCTCCAGGCCTAGTTACCACTTAAGCCACATTAACCAAAGCGATTAATGGGTTTCACCTGCCCTCTTGGCTGGCCATGGCCAATTTTTGGGATGTACATTAGTACTGTTGATACAGCAATTTTTGTGGGCCCTCGCCTACAGTGTAATCAAATTAATTTTTAGCCCACCTGCATTACAGCTGACGTTACCTCAGCTGTGTTGGGCAATGCAATGGGATATTTTTATGTACCGCCGGTGGGTTCCAGGGAGCCACCCATGCTGTAGGTGCACACTGAGTTTTTAATACATCTGTACACTTCTAAAGAACCCGTCTGACTGGGGCATGCAGTGTGGGCCGAAGCCCACCTGTATTACGCACGACATTACTACCTCAGCTGTGTTGGGCAATGCAATGGGATATTTCTATGTACCGCCGGTGGCTTCCTGGCACCCACCCAGGCAGTGGGTCCACAGGGAGTTTAACCTACATGTGTCCACTTGTAAAGAACCCCAGTCAGACTGGGGCATGCAGTGTGGGCCGAAGCCCACCTGCATTAAGCACGACATTACTACCTCAGCTGTGTTGGGCAATGCAATGGGATATTTTTATGTACCGCCGGTGGGTTCCAGGGAGCCACCCATGCTGTAGGTGCACACTGAGTTTTTAATACATCTGTACACTTCTAAAGAACCCGTCTGACTGGGGCATGCAGTGTGGGCCGAAGCCCACCTGTATTACGCACGACATTACTACCTCAGCTGTGTTGGGCAATGCAATGGGATATTTCTATGTACCGCCGGTGGCTTCCTGGCACCCACCCAGGCAGTGGGTCCACAGGGAGTTTAACCTACATGTGTCCACTTGTAAAGAACCCCAGTCTGACTGGGGCATGCAGTGTGGGCCGAAACCCACCTGCATTAACCCTTTCCAGTCCACTGTGTGACCTGTGAAGACATTAGGGTTTAAGGCTGTACAGCTCCGTTGTTGGTAGACGTCCGTCGGGGTTCTCTTACTGTATATTGCCAGCCTCTCTGCTGTCGGAGCCTATCCTACGTGTCAGCTCATGCAGTACTGGCTTTAGCCAGCATATAGCGCCGTTGTATAACAGCAGAAAAAGAGTAAGCCCCCTAGGAAAACCATATACAAATTGGATTGGAAAGGGTTAAGCACAACATTACTACCTCAGCTGTGTTGGGCAATGCAATGGGATATTTCTATGTACCGCCGGTGGCTTCCTGGCACCCACCCATGCTGTAGGTGCACACGGAGTTTTTACTACATCTGTACACTTATAAAGAACCCCAGTCAGACTGGGGCATGCAGTGTGGGCCGAAGCCCACCTGCATTAAGCACGACATTACTACCTCAGCTGTGTTGGGCAATGCAATGGGATATTTCTGTGTACCGCCGGTGGGTTCCAGGGAGCCACCCATGCTGTGGGTCGACAGGGACTTCACAATAGGGAGTTGTACCTGCCTGTGTCTATGAATTAAAAAGCCCGGTCTGACTGGGGCATGCAGACACCTTGACAGAATGAATAGTGTGTGGCACATAGGTTCCCCATTGCTATGCCCACGTGTGCAGCTCCTGATGGCGGTGGCACAGGATTCTATTTCTCATTGCTTCTGTACAGCATTGTGGGCTATCGCTCCGCCACTTTTAAAGAGGGTCGCTGCCTAGCCGTGCCAACCTCTGCAGTGTGTGCCTGCGGTCCCTCGTCATGGCAGACGCAATTCTAAATAGACATGAGCGTGGTGTGGCATGAGGGCAGCTGAAGGCTGCCCAGGGACACTTTGGTGTGCGCTGTGGAGGGGGAGGGGGGGCGGTTGGGCAGCATGTAACCCAGGAGAAGTGTCAGTGGAGTGTCATGCAGGCAGTGATTGTGCTTTGTTGGAGGTAGTGTGGTGCTTAGCAAAGGTATGCCATGCTAATGAGGGCTTTTCAGAAGTAAAAGTTGTTGGGAGGGGGGGGGGGCCCACTCTTGCCGGTATTGTGGCTTAATAGTGGGACCTGTGAACTTGAGATGCAGCCCAACACGTAGCCCCTCGCCTGCCCTATCCGTTTCTGTGTCATTCCCATCACTTTCTTGAATTGCCCAGATTTTCACACATGAAAACCTTAGCGAGCATCGGCGAAATACAAAAATGTTCTGGTCGCCCATTGACTTCAATGGGGTTCGTTGTTCGAAACGAACCCTCGAGCATCACGGGAAGTTCGTTCCGAATAACGAACACCCGAACATTTTGGTGTTCGCTCATCTCTAGAAGTAGTTAGTCTGTGCTGCTATGCTGCAGTGTGAGGAGCTAAGAATGGTCCTCTGAGTCTGTGCAGCTATATTACAGTGTAGGGAGCTGGGGATACTCACCTAAGTCTGTGCAACCATGATGCTAAGTGAGGAGCAAGGGATACTCCTTGGTGGGAGTGAAGCTGCGGTGCACAGAATTAGGCCTACGAGCACGAGCCCCTCGATGGAACAGATGGTTCTTTTCGATAAAGGCTAAGCTGAATACAAGCATTGAAGAGACTTCTGCCTCCTCATTCCCCTTCTCCAATGTGACCAACATTGTTGAGGTATTACACCAGAGACTACATTACTGCATACCGAATAAGGATTTTGAGAAACCCGATATACAGGACTATTAGCGCAACTCCGCTAACATGGATCCTCAGCAATAGACCAGTACACGGTCATGTGTGACCCCAGAACGGAACTTACAGTTTACCTGTTTTCTTTTTACATTTCATTAAAGTTTCTAACTCAAAGCATTCATGTCGGCTTTCGGACCTTATGTGAGCTATACTTGGAGCCTCCTTGCTACCGACACCATCCTAAATCACCAGGGCCATCTCACAGTGTCACTAGCAAAGGGGCTGCCAGTGCAGCAGAGTAGTTGCAGTGCAAAGCAGTACTACAGACAGTCCGCTGGCCTGATACTGGAGGCATCATCAGTGATCAGCACCAGCATCATCAGTACAACACCGGAGCAGAGGCAAAATGCAAACTGTCCCCAAAAGCCATATTGTGTATATGATTAATGACCAGAGAGATACAGAGACTTTGAATCACCAAAGCTGATGACATTCAGGGACTGTTAATCTTCTACTGTCTTCATCTATATATATTCTGCATTGTGGTGCCAGTACACTACTGTAGTTGTTGCCAAATAATCTTTAATAAAGAAGGATTGATTGCAACCATTGACTCAGTGTTACCGTCACCTGGCCACCTGCAATTTACAGCTCGTCCACTCCTCCACACATGGCTGAATCCAGCTCTCTCAGCAACTCAACCTCTCACATCAGAACACACTGCCGCTACAGAACACTTCCTTTTCTTCTGCAGGCCAAAACTTCTATCCTGGCCATCTTAATCAGGACTCTGGTGCCCTCTACCGTAAGATACAGGTACATATGATTTGCATGTTGCTGTAGCATCACTGTGTGTTACAAGTCTACAAAGTGCAGTTCATACGTTCTCAGTGATCATTGCACACCATATGAAAATGGTTAAAAGCTTGAAGGGGTTCTCTCATTAAAAAAAAAAACTATACTTACCAAAAATAAATAAAGTCTTGGGGTGCATTAAAAGAGGTATAGGGGCACTTGTTTGGCCTTTACATGGAATACTGTGTACAGTTCTGGACACCGGTGCTCAGGAAAGATGTTGCAGTGCTTGAGGGAGTTCAAAGACGGGCAACTAAATTAATAAACGGAATGAGAGGACTGGAATACCCAGAGAGGCTATCAAAATTGGGATTATTCACCCTAGAAAAAAGACGGCTAAGGGGTGATCAAATAACTATGTATAAATACATTAGGCGACAATACAAGGATCTCTCCCATGATCTGTTTATACCCAGGACTGCAACAGTAACAAGCGGGCATCCTCTATGGTTAGAGGAAAGAAGGTTTCATCACCAACACAGGAGGGGGTTCTTTACTGTAAGAGCAGTGAGACTGTGGAACTCTCTGCCAGAGGATGTGGTGATGGCAAAAATCAATGGAGGAGTTTAAGAGGGGACTAGATGCCTTTCTAGAGCGCTATGATATTACAGGATATAGACATTGGGAAGGAATTTTTTCCCCCAAAATGGGTTAAATTGGCTTCTGCCTCATTGGGGTTTTTTTTAGCCTTCCTTTGGATCAACAAGTGGGGGAGGGGTGGAAATAGGCTGAACTGGATGGACATGGATGGTCTTCTTTTAGCCTAACATACTATGTTACCAATTACTCCCCAGGCAGTCTTCTTACCAAATCTTCACCTCACCGATCTTCTGCTACTGGCTCCCCCAGTTCCCCGGGTCACTTCACCTCCAGCCAGCCGTATCCTCTTCTTCCTGTGACGAAACGTACATTGCCAGCTTTCTGTTACCTGCACTACGTCATTAATGATGTAGAGTTCACTGTATAGCAAGGAATGACGAATCCTCGACAGCCTGCTTTAGTGCGACTGTGCATGCGCAATGTCTCGCACATGTGCGCTAAAGCAAAATCTAGCATTCCCTGCTAGACAGTGAACACTACATCACTCGTAGCATACACTGCCCTGCAGGAAATGAAGTGCAGCTAATGGAAGCTCCAAAACAGGAGAAAGAGGATCTGGCCAGCTGGAGGTGAGGTGACCCGGGGGACTGAAGGAGCCAGGAGAAGATTGGTGAGTAGAAGATGTTGAACGAAGACAGTCTGTGAAGAAATAGGTAAGTACAGAATTTTTTCTAATGACAGAACCCCTTTAACCGTCTAACAGTCATGTTGCAAGTAGACAAACCCTTCCGAAAATTTCACTTTTTATATTGTAGGTCTTAAATTTATGTCTCATGTAATCATATTCAGCGCAGAACTCAATTGCCGTAAGTGCATTTTTAACCCCTGAGGAAGGTAAGTATAAAAGAATTATCCCCGATCTTGGCACCCATTTGTTATGAGATCATTACTTTAAGTGTGTGACCAGCTTGTTTTCATCTTCTTTGACCAACAGAAAGGGTGCAAGCCGCCTACTCTACCAACTAACAAGTGTTTTACATAGTACACTATAAGATATGTTCTCCCCAAGACTGGAACATAAGTGTTGTGTGTACAGTTAATTACTTTTGTATGTCTTTAACAGTGTGACCTGATGTTCAGTGTTGGCCAGGCATGCTTCCAGTCTAAATGACAGTAGGCTCGTAGAATCAGAAGATTGTTGTATCAACAAATAAAAATACAGCTGTATTTGCCCTCAGCGACATTAACACTGCCAAGCAATTAAAGGCCATGTTATATCTGTCACAACTACAGCAACCTACCTACGAGCTTGCACACTTAGAGTAAATGCACAGCGTTTTAGGGATGTGCTTGGAAAATCCAGTCTATTACAGTACTAGCTATGTGGACATGATTTTATGACATGCTGAGGAGATTCTCTGTGCAGAAATAGTACAGGGCCAGATCGGGGACTCAGAGCCCCTAAGTGGAGGCCCTACATAACAGGGTAGCTAGGGATCAGAAGTAATGGAAAGGGTTAAAGCAGAGCTATGTGAGAAAGGGGGGAGGGGGAAATAGAAAAGGGGAAGACTTGGATTGGTGGAAATAGAAATATGTTAATTAGGGGGTAGTAAGGTTAAAAAAGTAGGGGGTTTGAGCAGGAGCGCCATTTTAGGGAAGAGAAAGTGAAAAGAGTCCTGCCCACCCTTCTTTAAAAGAGGATGGAGAGCTAGTGAGTTAATTGAAGGAGGTTTAGGGGGTACAGTAGATTAGGGGTAGGAGTGTATTTTTTCTGTTGTAGCAGCCTGCAGTGGCAGGGGGGTCCTTGGAGGCAGCTTTTTTATGTTTGGTGGGGGGAGTTTGGTGGGTACGACCTCACCTTTAAGACTTCTACCCATTTAGTTCATCGTGGTTGGGTCTGGTGCTTTGAGTAAGGCCAGCGAAGGGATCCCGGGAGGCCTGGATAATCATTTTTTGATATTCTAGCCTCCTATTGATGGTGGTGGTGGTGGGGGTCTAGTGGTGTCTATGAGCCGGGTATATGGTTGGAGGCA
Organism: Eleutherodactylus coqui; assembly: GCF_035609145.1. Classification (NCBI taxonomy): domain Eukaryota; kingdom Metazoa; phylum Chordata; class Amphibia; order Anura; family Eleutherodactylidae; genus Eleutherodactylus; species Eleutherodactylus coqui. The sequence goes on from NC_089837.1 coordinate 200,188,345, forward strand.
AGATTCAGTTTTATGTGTTTAAGCACCTGACCTCTGTGGCTCCAAGTATCTCCTCTCCTTATATAAAAGTGCTAAATATGTATTGTTAATATATTGTATATTCATGTATTGAAAACGCAGCCTAGGAAGCTGAAAAAAAAATCAATACTCACCTAGCTGGCGCCGTCCGGGTCCCTGCCGCTGCTCTCCGGAGCTCTGGGCAGGCTTCCGGGCACTTGTCAGTGCTGACAAAGCATCTTTTGCTGGTAGCGGGGTTTAAAGACCCCGTCTCCAGCAGGAGATGGCTCTGATTGGCTGAGGCCATTTAGCGCTGTCATGGTACCAAGTTGTCCCACATTTTTAGCAGCGCTGAAACCGCTGCCCATTCATTTCAATGGGCGATGCAGTACTGAAAATGGCTAAAAATAGAACATACATCGCTTTCAAAGTGCAGCCTTAAAAAAGGCTGCATTTTGACGCTTGTGTGAGCAGCAGCCCCATTGAAATTAATAGGAACGTTGTACAGCGTTTAGCGCTGCGCTGAAAAGGTAGCGCTAAATGTTGTACAAAAATGCCTGTGTGAGTGAGGCCTAAGGGCGGCAGCAGACAGCAGTGTTTTAGGGCTCCTGCAGATGATTGTAGGTGTACATATGCCCGTGAGAGTGTGACATGATAGCGCTGTGAAGGGAACGCTGCTGAGCCTGTTCACATTGGCACGAGACACACCCGCACCCTAATTGACAGATGTCGATTAACACTGCAAAATCACGAAGTTCCATGTGCACAATAATAGAGCATGCCACGTATATATTTTCTCACTTGCAAAAATTGAGCACAAAAACAATGGATGTGTGGGAACTTATTGAAATCAATGGGTTGTATTTTCTGCTTGCCTGCAGCAGCCCTTGCCAAGTTTTTGTGCCCGTTGTTTTCACATGCGCAAAAAAATAGTATCTGAGCTATTTTGTGCATATTTGCGCACCAAAGAGCCCCATAGCCCCCTATGGGATTACAGCAATGCCAAAATTATTATAGGTTTTTTTTTTTTAGATTTTTTTCACTTTTGCACAATAAAACCCTCCCCCCCTTTTTTTTTTTTGGAAAGTACTTTTTTTTTACATTGCTGTATTTAAAGTCCCAGAATTTTTTTTTATTTTTCCATGAACGGAGCTTTGTGAGGGCTTGTTTTTTGCATGAAGAGCTGTAGTTTTTTATGGATACCATTTTGGGATATATACGGCTTTTTGATTACTTTTATTGTACAGGTTGTTATAGATATGACAATACCAGCTATGTGGGATTTAAATATTTTTTTTTAAATATATATACAAATAGGCAAAAAAAGGAATGATAATTTTATAGTTTGGATGATGGCAATTATATGTAGTCTCTCTTTTTCGTTTATGTTCTAACGTATTTGGGGGGGAAAGGGTGTTCTGTTTCTCTCTTCCCCTTTGTGGTACCGAGTGCAACTGGAGAACTATAAGTTGTAGACCGTCCTTGTTAAAAAAAGAAAAAAAAAACACTTGTGTGCACACCACCAGACTTCAGGGACTAAGCAAGTCTGCCAGCCACAATATATCTGCTGGAGCAAATACAGAAGTGTGACTAGAGACAAGCCTATGGACTATTATTGCAGGAGTGCGCATCCACCAGTTACAGACAAGTCATTGGTTAATACTTAAGTGACATTTGGACTGTGTGCTGTAAATCGCCATTTATTACTGGGTTAATATGTTCGATGGTAATATCACCAGTTCTGTGGTTTAAGGGTATTACAGAACTTTGTGATTAATGGGAGGTTGTTATATCATTCCGGTAATGTTAAAGAGCCTCTGTCACCATCTTTTTGCATCCCTATCTGGGGGCAACACCATGTAGTGACCACCATGTAATAAAATAACATCCCAAAATATAAATATAGCAATAATAATAATAATAATAATATGATTACTACTGCCGCTGAGTGTTTTCTACATGCCTGCTGGGATTGGGGGTGCCTGAGCGCAGGCACCTCCGTGAAGTAAGTGATACAATACACCATATCACTGTTCTCTCTCAACAACAGATGCCGTCAGAGCGCTGAGATTTTCTTCTTTTTATGTTCTTATTCCTTTCTCTAACATTTCTCATGATTGGAGTTTTCTCAGGTGGCTCTCCTATAACTTACAGGATCTCCACCCGACTGGCGGTTTCTTCTTCATCTTCACATATTTAAGAAACTCTACAATACTTCACTAAGGATATCCTTTGAACCAATGATTTACTCATCCACTTGAATTATTTATTTTATAATATTGTACCTATAGTAGCCAATTCCTTCGAGCGCCGCCTGTTAATAACTGTCTTTAGTGTGTTGCTGTGTGATTTGTGTTTTGTGTCCCGGTCTGTTCTAGTTCCGTGTATTAACCTTTGAGGTATAGTCAGGACCGAGGTTCCAGCGCACCTGCCGCCTTTATCGAGGCGATCGCCTTGCTTATTAGGTAGGGTCCCGCATTCCCCCTGTAGCTTGGGGTCAGTTGTCTTGCTACTGTAGGGACCCGCAAGACAACAAGGAGCTTTGATCGGGGCTTGCGGGCTTGGGTGTTTTGGCCAATATATGAACCATTGCCTTGTACTTTGATAGCTATTGCATCTGCTTGTGTGTACAGGCATGCATGGCGAGTGCTTGTCTTCAGTCGATTCCTGTATGTGTCCTGTTCACGTTTGTGTGGGCCTGATGTTTGTTTACCCACACGAACCTAACACTTCTATTGCTATTTTATGCTCCAAGTTCATTTGTTATAATAGAAAAAAAAAATATATTTTTTTAAGACTGGTGTCCACATCATTCCCAGGTTCCTGTGTCACCTGCCCCTACCACAACTGTTGCAGTAGAGGGTCAGGGGTGCTATATTACTGGCACCTGCTGCAGAGGGCATGGGCTCAGCTCCTGAGTCATTGCCAAAACAGCACTGTATATGTACTGAATATTGTGATAACCCCCTGCACCACCACCATGTACTGTACATATGATGGATGTTACTAGAGGCTAAAGGGGTTGTCTCGCGAAAGCAAGTGGGGTTAAGCACTTCTGTATGGCCATATTAATGCACTTTGTAATATACATCGTGCATTAAATATGAGCCATACAGAAGTTATTCACTTACCTTCCCTGCGCTGGCGTCCCCGTCTCCATGGCTCCGTCTAACTTCAGCGTCTAATCGCCCGATTAGACGCGCTTGCGCAGAAGGGTCTTCTGCCTTCGGCTCGGTTCGACAGCAGCGGCGTTCTGGCTCCGCCCCCTTCTACGCGTCATCGCGTGGCTCCGCCCCATCACTTGTGCCGATTCCAGTGCAGGGAAGGTAAGTGAATAACTTCTGTATGGCTCATATTTAATGCACGATGTATATTACAAAGTGCATTAATATGGCCATACAGAAGTGCTGAACCCCACTTGCTTTCGCGAGACAACCCCTTTAATAATTCAAGTTGTAACAGAACTGTTGGGAAAAAAAGGAATTTTATTTTTACTTGGCATCAAAACAAATAGACAAAACGAACACTTATGAGAAAAGATATATCAATAAAAGAGACAAAAGCTACAATTTATTAGATGAAAATACATAACATATAACATTCTATAGTTACCAAGTTATGGAAAAAGCATAGCTCGCTGTGTTATATTGTCTTTGTAATGCCGATTCACTTCTTGGGAATAAGAAAAACAGTAAACTCGGCTGTTCGTACTCAGCTAGCACTCTTAGGGCTCATTAAGAACAGCGTTTTTCCGTGCATACATATGACCGCACAAAACCACGTGTCTATTAGAACCATTGGTTCCCTATGGCGTGTTCACATGTCTGTGATTTACAGGCGTGCAAACGCATGTACCTGTAAAACATAGGAAATGCGTACACCATAGGTCTGTGGTGAGCGTCAATATTCCCCACAGGGAGTCCCCTTGTCACTGAACACTGTGACAGCACCCGTGGCGATTAAAGAACCCCCTGCCACAGCTGTAGCAGAGGATCGCAATGTTCTTCCATTGCTTTCAATGAGGCAGCCGCTGCTGCAGGCGGACCATTGAAAGCAATAGGATGCCCCCCCCCCCCCCCCCCCCCCGCGCAGTGATTTACGGGGTAGGGCTTTAAATATAAGCCCTTCACTGAAAATCATTTCTAGCTTGTGTAAAAAAAAATGTAAAAATATAGACTCACCTCCCCGCCGCTGCCGGGGCTCAGACACATCTAGCCGCTTGAGTCCCGACACTGTAATGAACTTCTTTCAGTCCCTGCTGAAAGGGCTGCATCTGATTGAGCGCTCAGCCATTCACAGGCAACGCTTGGCCATTCATCTCATGACAGCTGAATGCTGGCTGTGATTGGTCACGGCGCTCAGCCAATCACAGGCAGCACTTGGCCATTCATTAAATTCAATGAATGGCCAAGTGCTGCCTGTGATTGGCTGAGTGCTGTGACCAATCACAGGCAGTGCTCAGCGGACATTCAATGAATGGCCAAGCACTGCCTGTGATTGGCTGAGTGCTGTGACCAATCAAAGGCAGTACTCAGCTGTCATTCAATGAATGGCTGAGTGCTGCCTGTGATTAGCTGAGCATTGTGACCAATCTTAGGCAGTGCTTAGCTGTCATTCAATGAATGGCTGAGTGCTGCCTGTGATTGGTTGAGCGGTCAGCCAATACAGATACAGCCCTTTCAGCAGGCGGAGATTTTAAATCCCTGCCTGCTGAAAGAACTTCATTACACTGCCGGGGACGGAGCAGAGAAGATGCATCAAGCCCCGACAGCGCCGGAGAGGTGAGTATTCATTTATTTTTTACACCAGCAAGGGATGATTTTCAGGGAAGGGGTTATATTTAAATCCCTTCTCTGAAAATCACTGTAGGGGTTGCCGGCTGACCATTGCTTTCAATGGGGCCGCCAGCAGCAGCCGTGGCCCAATTGAAAACAATGCTGCACGGAACTGCATTCACGCGTGTTTGTGCACGTACGTGGGTGTGCCGGTTTTGTACACATCTATGTATGCACCAGCACACACTCGTGTGAATGAGGCCTTACTTGGCAATTTCCGAGGCTGTCATTGAAATGAATAGAGTGACGGCGCAGATGAGCGATCTCCAGTGCTGTGACTGAAATTAATGGACCAGCAATGTGCATGCGCGTCCTATGCTCCATTCATGATTGACGAGACCCCCGTTCTTGAGATCAATTAGGTTCTCAGTGGTCAGACCATCAATGATCATAAAGTTATCCTCTATCCTGTGAACAGGGGATGACTTTAGATCTTGGTACAACTCCTTTAAGGCTTTTTCCCCATTGAATATACTGTATGCGCCAAGAACAGCTCCTGACAAGTATACTTAACGGTCACTGTGACAGATGCCTAACAATGGCATCCTTCATTCATAAGCTATAATGGCATTCTGTAAAAAACGCATTTGCTAAATAAGAGTTGGAATCCAAACTTTTAATAACAGGTTCCCTGTTTGGAAGGAATACCTGCAGTTTCATCCCTGTCCACACGAGCATGGTGTTAAGGCATTGTAGGCGTGTGAAAAGATCGTGTCTAATAGAACCAATGGTTTCCTATAGAAGCGTTCACATGAAGGAATTTTAGACATGCAAAATACTCGCACCAATCAAAGAAAGGACATGTGTGGCTACAATGCCTGCATCTAAGGTCCATGCTGCGAGAAAAGATAGGACCTGACCTATCTTTGATGCAAGATGCGCAGGCACTTCCATAGACTCCTATTAGAGCTGGATAACTCGCACCGCGCAGCTCCCAATTGTGTAAATGGGCAATTTCACAGTTAATTAAGCTGGAAATCACCCATTCAACGATTTTTAATGTTGTATAGCCGAGATAGTTCCACACGCCTATACTGCGCTAAAACCACGCTTGTCTGAACGAGCCCTTAGGGCTCCCAACCACTTGCATTTTTTTTTAATGCTGCAGTATCGCTGCGTTTTTTTAAATGCGATTGTCAATGGGACTTTCTAATGTTAAAAACGCATCGGAGGTTGGTGTTCTGCATTTTTTGTGCGATGTGTTTTTAACATAAGAAAGTCCGATTGACAATCACATGAAAAAAAACGCGGTAATATCGCGTGAAAAAAACGTACAAGAAAAACGCAAGTGTGCAGGAGCCCTTAAGGGTTCAGTCACACGGGCACATCCGGGCGCCGATGTGCCCGTCTTACTGCATGAAGAAGATGGCCGCACTGCAAGTGCGGACGACTCTCTGCACCGCTGTAAGAAAGAACACATGACCGGCAATGGAGCCGGTCATGTGTTCTTTCTCCGCACCTGCAGTGCGGCCGTCTTATCGTGCAGTAAGACGGGCGCATCGGTGCCCGGATGTGCCCGTGTGACTGAGTCCTTAGTCAATTTATAGCATACTATTGAAGCTTTCACCATATAAAACTACGCACTGTGCCCCTATGTTATTAATTATACTATGCAACATGCCCCCTGGAATTAATTATTACTACATGCCCTGCCCCTTGAAATTAATTACACTACATAACTTGCCATCTGAAATTAATTATAATAAGCATAATGACCCCTAAAATTAATTATACTATACATTGTACCCCTGAAATAAATTATAATATTCACCGTGCCCCCTGAAAATAAATTTGTGTATTATAAAATGCATGGTGACCCCTGAAACAAATTATACTACGCACTGTGCCCACTATGCCGTGTGCACTGTGCTGTCTGAAATTAATCAGATTATGTACCTTGTGCCTTGAAATTAATGAGCACCACTCCATGGACCCTGCATTTAATAATACTAAACACTGTGCACCTGGAATTATACAATGCATCTGGAAATTAATTACTACTACACACTGTGCCCACGGAAATTAGATATACTATCTGTCTTAACTTCCTACCCCCACTGTAATTCAACTGCGCCCCCTAAATATAATAAATACTACAAACTGTGCCCCTGAAATAAATTGTACCACACACCATGCCCCTGAAATTAAATTTCAGGGTTGACTATGTGCATCATGATACACACAGTAACTCCTGAAATAAATTATACTACACACTGTGCCTAATGGAATTAACTCTACTACGTTCTGAAAATAAAAGTGCCCTCTTCCCCTCAATTAAATGATACTTACCAGTTTCTGCTATCACCTTTAGGCCGGCTTCCCACGGCCGTGACGGGCTCCGCCACGGAATTCCGCAGCGGAGCCCATTACGGCGCCCCCCAGAGATCCCAGTACTTACCTCCGGATCCGGCGTCCTCCGTCCCACATGACACTTCATGTGACTGCACACTTGACTGCAATGGAAGCCGGCCGCGCGTACACCCGTGGCAAATAGAGCATGCCGCGGGTGAGGTCGGGTGATTTCATGGTGCGGACTGTGAGCATTGAGCTATTAGCTGCGGGCAATGCGGCGGATTTTCGCCGCGTATTACGCGGTGGAAATCTGTCCGTGGGAAGGAGCCCTTAGAGATGCCGGTCTGTTGTCTTCTAGCCATGCCAACATATCAAAAGAAAATGGGGTCCATTCCATTAGACGACATCCATGAAAGCCTGATCCTGAGGGGTGGGCAACACATGCATACAAGAAATGGCCCCACCGTCTACACTCCTGAGAGTACAATGGAGGCAGTACCTGATGCAGTGCTCGCATCCTTTGCCTTTGCAGCATGTCAGCTTATTGAGAAGAGGCCTCTGAATGTGCAGCGAATCTTGCTCAGTCGAGACTAACATGGGCTGTATCATGTATAGATACACACAATGCTTTTTGTATCTACCCCTGTGTCTCAAGGGTTTGGAACCACAAGGTTCACCGGGTGTGAGAGGGCTGCAGGCCACAACTTCTCTGACAGATAATGCAGAAATAAATGGACAGGCAGAAAGTTCAGTGACAGTAACTCACTTCTTTACTGAAGACAAAGCTTGGGTGTAGCAAAACTGCACAGGCTCTTGGTTATAAACTTGTAGAGATTTGTAGACGTTACTTCCCTGTATTCACAGGGTACGGATTAGTGGTTGACAATACAAAATGGAAGTTATGTTCTCCCTGGTTCTTGGAACTGACTAACAACCCATGCACTCACTTGCTGTCAAATTCACTGGGCAACTGCAACTGCTTCACGTCACCCCTGGATCACTCACGTAGGGATACTCAGACTGCCTGCACCCTGCCATCCACTCCACTGTGGACCATGACAAAATGGGGTAAATCACACCAGCCCACTGTAGTATTCAGACTGAGGGACGGCTAACCTCAGCTCTAATGGCATAATGGCAACCAGCATATCTTAGTACTTTACCTACCCTTCTTGTGGATCACTGAAGATGCTCGTCACACTCGCCCTGTCAACCTCTGCACTCAACGGAAAGGAAATCGACTTTACCTCCAGGCCTCCAGATCTACGTAGTACAAGTGAATAGATTTCTGAGCATGCAACTTATTTAGAAAGAATAGCAGTCCATTAGCTGCAAATAAGACTAATCATTTCATGCATCATTCAAGTCCATGAGTCATTTTGTGACTAATGAGTAGTTACCTACTGTAAAGAAAATCTCTGTAGCAAAGTACTCTTTTGACATACATTTGGTTTACACCCAGATACAGAAAAGACTTGGGGTATATTCAGGCAGTGGAATCACAGGGAAATTTTCAGTGGCAAATTCGCCCTACAAAAACTGCATCAAAATCCATGATATGTCACTTCTTGATATTAAAACGTGATTTTCCATGTTGGAATTCCCCACGCGGATTTTGCTCATTGACAGGGCTAAATCCACGTGGGGTCAGCACCAAAAACCGCAGCAATAAGCCACGGATTTTGATGCAATTTTTTTAGGCAGAATTAGCCATCATTCCGCTAACTAAATATACCCCAATATAAGCCTACAGGAACCACAAAAAAAGAATAAATTATTGTTTTTAAGTTAAAGATGCACCAGTAATCTGTCTCTTCTAGCAGATTTGGCTGTTGGAAAAGCTTTCACACAGGAGCAATGATCGCTCAGTGAAACCGGAGGAGCGGCCTAAAGATCGTTTCCTGCCGTATGCCTTCATTCACAGTAAACATGCAATCGATTTTAGATAAATGGCTGCTTGTTTACACAGGCCAATTATAGTTTGACTTGCCTGCCAAACTCAACGACAAACACTAAGCAAACAAATTATCGTTCCAGTTAGAATCTGAACAATAAGCGTACCGTGTAAAAGGGTCCTTTCTGATATCAAGTATCTTCAATCTCCTTCTCACCTGCACCTTCTCTGCTTCACATCAGCATTTGACCCAATAACAGAAGTCATCTGCAGGTTCCTCTCTTCTTCTCAGCCTACTACCTGCATTAATGATCATATTCTCTCACATAGTATGATAGGCCGAAAAAAGACACATATTCATCCAGTTCAGCCTATTTCCCCCCAGTGTTGATTCAGAGGAAGGTAAAAAGAAACAGTGTGGTAGAAGCCAATTTTCCTCAATTAAGGGAAAAAAAATCCTTCCCAACTCCAATCTGACAATCAGAATAATACCTGGATCAACGACCCTTCTAAAATAATCAGTGACTATAACATGTCATATTGTAACGCTCAAGAGAGGTGTCCAGGCCCCTCTTAAACTCTTTTATCAAATTCGCCATCACCATGTTCTCAGGTAGAGAGTTCCATAGTCTCACTGCTCTTACAGTAAAGAACTCCCTTCTATGATGGTGTAGAAACCTTCTTTCCTCTAGACCAGAGGTTCCTAAAGTGGTCTATATGGACCCCCAGGGGTCGATTTTAACTTGCTGAGGGTCCATGTCAGCAAGAGAAAAAATTGGTGGTGCATGAGATGTAAATGGGGTTCCATGTTAGCGGACTCCATTTAGGCAGGTCATCGTCAACATTTAAGTGTTCAATAAATGACATAATACACCTTCCACAGATTGTGTACATAATACTTATAATAGACATAGAAATTACTTACCTCTTTGATATTTCATAAAATTGTTTATGTAGAGTTCACGCCCGTTGCTTATCCTGCATTTTGGACTATCGCAAGAAAGGTTTTGATAGCTTTTCCATCTTCATACCTCGTGGAAGGGGGTTTTAGCGCAGTCGCCAATCTTCTTATGTAAAAAAGAAATTGATTGTAAATAACTGGAAGTGGAGATTTGAGATCATACCTCACTAATCTGAAGGCAAATATTGAACAATTGCTATCAGAACATCTGGCTCATCCGGCCCATTAACAGCATTATTTGTGGATTCATTTTATGTAAGAAGTTTACTAGGTTCTGATTTGTTTCGCCCCAAATCCAAATATTTTCTTGCATTTTGTGTCTTTTCAATAAAGATCTGAATAAAAATCGTAAATGTTTATTCTTTTTTTACAATTGTCCACTCTACAAACAACCCTATCAAAGTGAGCAGCACTGTGTCAGCTGGGAAAAAACAATTTGGCGTTAATACGTTAAGGATCATTCAATATTAGGCAGGCAGGGGGTCTATGGAAAAGAAAAAAAATCAACAAGTGGTCAATAGGGCATAAAAGTTTGGGAACTCTGCTCTAGACGTAGAGGATGGGTCCTTGTTACAGTCACATTCCTGGGTTTAAATCGGTCCTGGAAGAGATCTCTGATATATTTATATGTAGTTATTAGGTCGCCACTTAG